>NC_054400.1:1034894-1142394 GCF_017976425.1 Toxotes jaculatrix
ATGGGGAGAGGACAGGAGAGGAGGGGAGAGGAGAGAGGAGAGGAGGGGAGAGGAGGGGAGAGGAGGGGAGAGGGGAGAGGAGGGGAGAGGACTGGCTGGATTATGATCAGAGGCTATTTTTTTTTCTTATGAATGAATGAAGCACCTGATTTGTTAACGGCAGGGAGCCTGCAGGAGGTGATCGGGGTGGATGACGGGGTGGATGACGGGGTGGATGATGGGGTGGATGATGGGGTGGATGACGGGGTGGATGACGGGGTGGATGATGGGGTGGATGATGGGGTGGATGACGGGGTGGATGACCCTGACAGTAACCAGTGTGAACATAACCATAAAAACAGTTTAATAATGCTGCAGGTGGATGTTGTTCTGCAGTGTGGGGGTCAGAGACTCTCACAGGACATGTTGGTGTTGGACAATAAGACTGACTCTGGATCTCTGAGACCTCACTGCCACGGCAACATGAGGAGTCACAGCACGAAGACACTTTCCTTTCTCAGCTTCTGGTGTTTCCTGACTCTCGACCGTCCCATCAGCCAGTGTGTGTCCGACTCACCTGACTGCAGGTCCTCAGTGGATTCACTCAGTTAC
This sequence comes from Toxotes jaculatrix, assembly GCF_017976425.1. Lineage (NCBI taxonomy): Eukaryota > Metazoa > Chordata > Actinopteri > Toxotidae > Toxotes > Toxotes jaculatrix. The sequence continues at coordinate 1,035,486 of NC_054400.1, forward strand.
AGATGTGCCATCAAACAAAGGTTCAGTTGTTGGCTGCGTCTCCGGTGAACTGACTCGAGCCTGTCGTGCGGCTGCAGCAGGGATTTTCCCCTCAGCGCTGAAATGTGATGCACACAGCAGTGAAAGAGGTGGAGGAGTTTTCTTGGGGGGAGAAGTTCGCGTGCATCTAAAAATAATTTGAACTCACAACAACAATAATTCCAGAAGTGGGTGGGATCTACCTGGCCACAGGCAAGCGGACAACACCTACTCTGCACATATTTAAACAGTCTGTGTGCTGGATTTAGAACTAGGTTGGTGATGGAGATAGAGAAAAAAAGAAACTGACAGAAAGAACCAAAGATAAGACGCAGGGCACACGTCCTGAGAGATAAGCAGTTTGTACTGGAGAGTCTGTGATACCGATCAGAGAAGAAGCTGCTACGTGACGGCAGCAGCACCTGAAGGATTCTGGCAGAGATGTTCACGTCATGACAGGACTGCAGAGACTGGGGCAGAGAAAGAAATTTGCAAAAGAGAAAAGTGGAAGCTGCAGCCGAGCAGAGTCCAGAGAAATCATTTAGGCTGAGAACAAGAGGAGAAAACACCGGAAACTCAGAGCTAAAGACGAAGAAAGAGAGGAAACCAACAAAGAAGAAAAAGAAAAATAACAGGAGAAGATCCTCAAGCCTCAGCCATGTCCTCAGCCCCCCCCTGCAGACCGGCCCCTGTGGCCCTGGGGCCTTTGGAAGCAGCCGGTAACTTCTCCTACTCCTCCTCTTCCTCCCTGCAGCCCTCCCCTCCCAGATTTCGTCGCCCCCGCCGGGTCCTGTACCCGGCCTCTCAGAGCAGGAGGCCCCCGCTGAGGGAGGCCCCAGACCAGGTCCACCGCTGGCTCCTGCTCCTCTCTGCGCTCGTGTTCCTGCAGATCTACACTGAGGATACACACACCTGCACAGGTCTGTCTGCACACACACACACACTCACACATCAGCCAGTTAGAGGCTGACAGCACAACACAGGTGGAACACAGGTCGTCATGGTTCTCACGCTTAATGCTTCTTTAGTGTTAATCTTGTTTTCCTTGTGAAAAACAGGTTATCAATCAATATTTTAATCATAACTGTTGTTGACAAAACTACACATTTACAGTGTTTTAATAATAAAATTATCCTTAAACATTATATTAGAGTCAAAGTTGATGAGTAATGGCCAGTTTCTCAGTGTGAAATTCATCACAGCCACATTCTGATTTTCTTCTCTCATTCATTTCAGAGAATTTTTCAGAAATCTTTCGTTTCCGAAGCCAAAGTGAAGTTAAATGTCTCTGTTGTTCGTTTCCTGTCCAACGATCCGTTTAAAAAATGTCCTGTTCTCCCTCTGAACTTGCAGAGCTCCAGAGCCAGTGCCCAGACCAGGCAGTGTGTCACCCCCAGGAGGGTGAGGGGAGCCTGGGCACAGCGTGGGGACGGACAGGGGAGGAGCCCTGGGCAGTCCAGACTGTGGGTGGAGCACCAGAGGCTCAGCTGGAGTGTGTGGTGGCCTGATGGAGGGCTGAGATATTTTCACTCACACCATTCTGCGTCCCCAAAGACACTGAATGGAGGGAAGCAAAATGGAAGAGGCTGCAGACAGATGGTGAAGATGCGGTCAGAGGAGGATCTGAGGGTGGACAGCACGTCTTCTTAAAAACTATTAGCATCCTTATTGGTTGAACAGGGTCTTACATGAATAAATGACTGTGATTCTGTCAGTCTTATCAGTGGTTGCATGAATATTTCGGGGTTAGAAGTGACCTCTGACCTTAGGTTCCTGTAATGTTGATTTATCACGTGAGGCCATGTTGAAGTTTGGGTGATGTTTCTCCCTGGAAGAAGAAGAAGAAGAAGATCAGAGCCCTTAAAGTTCAGTTAAAGTGCTGACACTGTTCAGCTGACCACACTGTGAAAAATACTGAGAGGAAAAAAAAGTTCTTCCACGCTGTAAAAAGACCAACGGACGTTTTTAAAATAAAAAAAATCTGTTAATGACATTAAAAATGAGACGTGACCAACTACACTACACTAAACAGCACAGCAGTAATACAACCTCTATTTATATATATATATATATATATATATATATATAGTAAGTAAGTAAGATTTACTGTAGTATCCATGCTTTTATTTTGGTAAATGTGATACTTCTCTGGTGTTCAGAGCAAACAGAACACATCAGCTTCTGGTTCAGCCTGAGGCAGCTTGTGTGTGTAGTGTGTGTGTGTGTGTGTGTGTGTGTGTAGTGTGTGTGTAGTGTGTGTGTAGTGTGTGTGTGTGTGTGTGTGTGTGTGTGTGTGTGTAGTGTGTGTGTGTGTGTAGTGTGTGTGTAGTGTGTGTGTGTGCGTAGTGTGTGTGTGCGTGTAGTGTGTGTGTAGTGTGTGTAGTGTGTGTGCGTGTAGTGTGTGTGTAGTGTGTGTAGTGTGTGTGTAGTGTGTGTAGTGTGTGTAGTGTGTGTGTAGTGTGTGTGTGTGTGTAGTGTGTGTGTGTGTGTAGTGAGTGTGTAGTGTGTGTGTAGTGTGTGTGTGTGTAGTGTGTGTAGTGTGTGTAGTGTGTGTGTAGTGTGTGTAGTGTGTGTGTGTGTGTAGTGTGTGTAGTGTGTGTGTAGTGTGTGTGTGTGTGTGTAGTGTGTGTAGTGTGTGTGTGTGTGTAGTGTGTGTGTGTGTGTGTGTGTGTGTGTGTGTGTGTGGTGTGTGTGTGTGTGTAGTGAGTGTGTAGTGTGTGTGTGTGTGTAGTGTGGGGGCGGGGGTGGTGGCGGTGGGGTGACTCAGAGAGGAGGTAATCCCTCCTTAAGCCCACACAGGCTGAAAAAACACAACACACAAGTCTGAGACTGTCAGAGAAAATATGTGGCTGGTATCACTGTGAGAAAGTGTGTGTGTCTGTGTGTGTCTGTGTGTGTCTGTGTGTGTCTGTACATGTCGCAGTGTGTGATTGACTGATTGTACTGTAGCATGTTCAGTCATGGAAAACTTCTTTGATCCTCGGGAACAAACTGAAGAGGCGGGAAAATGTGATCAAACATCTGTGGCAGAGCAGATAATATTAATTATTCAGTCTCAGAAAACATTATTAAATTAGTATAATGAGAAATTTATCATTAACATTTAAGCTTAAAATGTTTAAATGCTTTTAAGTTTCAAGTGGAATTAAATATCAAAAGGAAGAGTCGGCTTTGTTCAAAGGTAAATGATGTTGTCATTATTATTATTACTATTATTATTATTATTATTACAGATTCTAATAAACCCAGATCACCTGTAACCACAGATGTCACAGCTTTTCTGCAGCACTGACTTTACAAAGATTTCTGTCTCACGTGTGAGATATAAGACTTTAGAATTCATAAAGGACGATGGACGGGTGGATAAGAGGACAGACAGACAGAGACAGACAGTCATACAGTCTTCCTCCAGGCAAAGTGATGTCAATATGGGTTTGTAATATTTCATATTACCTTTCTGTCTGTTTTATGTGTCTGTGTGTTCAGTCATGTAAAGTTGTGTGTCTGAGTTCATGGTGTTGTTCAACACAAACATCACGTCACTGCAGAGGAAGACAGTGTAATGACACACAGTCAGTTTACAGCAGCAGATCAGTTTCTGTCCCCATCACCTCATCACCTCCTCACCTCCTCACCTCATCACCTCCTCACCTCCTCACCTCCTCACCTCATCACCTCCTCGCCTCATCACCTCATCACCTCATCACCTCATCCTCAGCTGCTGAAGCAGACACTCTAAAACAGGGGTGTCCAAACTGTTCCACAAAGGACCGTGTGGCTGCAGGTTTTTGTTCCAACCAAGCAGCAGCACACCAGACTTATTTAATCAACTGATCTCAGTCTTCAGACAGTTGATTGGTCAAACTGTGTGCTCTTCATTGGTTGGAACAAAAACCTGCAGCCACACCGGCCCTTTGTGGAACAGTTTGGACACCTCTGCTCTAAAAGGAAACCCGTCTGCGTCCCGTCGGTGCTGCAGCTCTGTCCCGTCTGTCCTGCAGCTCTGTCCCGTCTGTGCTGCAGCTCTGTCCCGTCAGTGCTGCAGCTCTGTCCCGTCTGTCCTGCAGCTCTGTCCCGTCTGTGCTGCAGCTCTGTCCCGTCAGTGCTGCAGCTCTGTCCCGTCTGTCCTGCAGCTCTGTCCCGTCTGTGCTGCAGCTCTGTCCCGTCAGTGCTGCAGCTCTGTCCCGTCTGTCCTGCAGCTCTGTCCCGTCTGCCTACATGTGCCAGCGTGAGCTCTGCTCGAGGCTGTTAACAGCACTCCATCAGAGCAGAGCAGCAGAGTCAGCGCTCACCTGGCTGCGTCGGCTTGTCAGAGCTCAGCCATTCACAGTTTATCCGGAGGTTTTCTGCCCCTTATGGACAAAAAACAGTGACAGCAGCTTTAAAGAAAAAACATTTCCCTACTTTTATGACACAAAGAGGTTCTGGAGGAAACCAGCTGTGGATCTGTGACGCAGCGATAAACAATAACTTTTCTGCAGATTTATGTGCAAACAAAACAAAAATCCTGATCTAATCTGATCTTTGAGAGTTTTATCGTTTATGTTGTGACTGTACATCAACTGGTGACCTCACTGTAAACAAGCAGCGGGCAGAATGAGTCAGCTGTGAGTGGATGAATGAAGAGACACAGAGACACAGAGACAGGGACAGATTCTGTCACTGTGACTCCTGAAGTGACTAAAGTTTAAACTGTTTGAAGAAGACGTATCGTCTCCGCAGAGCAGGACGACAGGTTTCTATCAAGGCTCCCATGAATGTGTGTGTGTGTGCGTGTGTGTGTGTGTGTGTGGTTAAAAGTGTGTTGTGGTTCACAGCTGTGTTGAAAGTTCTAAATTGGCAGGACAATCAGGACACATACTCACTGCAGGTGTGTGCAGGTGAGTGCACAGGTGAATGTGTGTGTGTGTGTGTCTGGTTCCCACAGAGCTTCACATGGAGACAAACACACATAAACTCGGTAAAGATTTCAGCCAAAGCTGAAAACAGTCCCACACTGATCCGACACATTTCAGTTTTCCTCTGTGGGGGATGTTGTGTAATGATGATGAAACCTCGGCGCAGCACAATCTGATATCTTCTAATTTGCATGTTTTCAGTGGAAACCCGCCCACGGGTTGTTTTCCTGAGTAGCATTCCCGTGTTCCTGCAGTGGAAAAAAAAAAAAAAGAATGAATGCTTCCTTCTTTACTGCCCTGCAGGAACGTGTGTGTGTGTGTGTGTGTGTGTGTGTGTGTGTGTACACTTTGTCATCATGCACTTTCTGTGTGTTTTGTGTTTTACAGGTCAGAAAATTTGTGACTTAATCAAACTCTAGTTCAACCTTCTGCTCCATTTCTGTGAATCTGTATTTTAGACTCTCTGCAGCTTCTCCACACAGTGTCCACATTAACATTGTGGACACTGTGTGGACACAGTGTCCACGTCGTGGTGCTGACCTTCCTCAGGTGTTGTGTATCCCTGTAGCTCAGGTGCTCTAAGCAGACGCTGTTTCCTCACAGCTCTGCCTCCTGTTTTCACTCAGGCTTCAGTCAGTGAACTGATCCTCATCGTGATAGTTTACACAAAACGAGTTTCTGTGGTTTGGCTGCCTGGGACAGACACTGTGTGGCCAAAACTATATGGACACCTGGATAATCCAGACCATGAGCCTGTAAATGCAGCGCTGGAAGAACTCTGCTCTCTGAAACATCTCCCTGCTGTGTTAAAGTAACTGATCAGTTAACTGGAACTAAAGGGCTCAGACTGAGCAAAGAGACGCTGCCCCGTGCAGACAGGATCAGTCTGTGAGGCGTTCAGGTGACGAGCAGTTTACCTGAGCGTGTCACACTGAAACCTGGACCTTTGCAGGTTTTCCGTGACCTGACTGAAGCTGATCTGTGTCCCACTGTGTGGAAACCTCCGCCAGCTTTCCACAGAAAGCTCGGCTGTCAATCAGCAGCACGCTGACGCAGGCGCCGGTGGCTGACATTGTTTGTGACAGGACAAATTTAAAACCCACACCAGCAGGGAGGAAACATTCCTGTGTCGCTGTTCAGGTTCACAGAGCAGAGAAAGTCAACAGCTGAGCTATTTCAGTACTCAGAGTGATCAGATCACCTCAGGAGGTTTTCCTTCCTCCACCTGAGCCAAAGCCAACACCAGCAGGTGACTCCCCTCCGCTCGCTGGTTAATGCTTCAGCCTCAGGTTTAACAGTCGTTGGCTCGGACCCTGAGTTTTCTCAACCTGCAGGACTCGTTGTTGATTTTTGGCAGAATTAAATGAATGAAAAGTCTTTGACACGAGTTTCTTCTCCTTCCTGCTCTCATGAGGAGAGTTCTCCCGCTTTATGGCTGTTTTTGGGATGAAGCCTTCTTCAGCAGTGAGACTGCAGAAAGGAAGCATCATGACAGCGACCATCATCAGATGCACCTGATGCATGTCCAGAAATCTTTTTTTTTCACTTCCTGGTTTTATTTCTGTTTTGTTTTTTTTTTCCTGAGCATCAGCTCTTCTCTCCGTCATGCTCTGCGCGGCAGCACACACTGTCACATGCAAAATATCAAAGATTTATTCAAGGCTCTGAAGAGGTTTTCCAAACATCATGGTTTAAAATCTGCAGCACAGCAGCTGAAGACATGAACATTCTTCTTGTCTGTTGATGATAAAATGTTTCTCACAAAGACATTTTGTCTTTCAGTGAGGAGACACTGTTGATGACTGTATCTTCACAGACAGTGTTTCGTTCATGTTTCTGTTCAGAGCATCTAAAGCATGAATGGTTCTGTTTGATGTTTTTAATTAAAAAGTGATGTTTGAGGTTTGATACTAAAACAGTCACAACATTTTCACTTTATTAATATTTCACCAAAACAACAATCTTTGCCAAACTCTAACCAAAGTGCTGTCATGTAGTTTATAAAGATCATTTCTGGGAGACACAGCTTCCTGGCGTCTCTCTGGTATTCACAGTTTAATGGGTTCTGGGGTAAATGTTGTGGTTCCACTGTTGGCTGCTGGGAAAACTGGCTTCAAGGCTGAATTCTTCAGCTTTTGACTGACATCTGAAGACTTTCCACTGAACGTACACTGAGTTAAAAATGAGTGTTTGACCTGTAACTGTCCATTTCACGAACCTACAGAGACAAGTGGAAAACAACAGAGAGAGCAGGAGTTCCAGGTGAGCTCTGGGATCCGTGATGTCGCCGTCTGCAGATGCTGTGAACTCTCAGATGGAAAAACTGCAGGTGAGACGTTGAAAGAAAAAAAACCTGCCGAGCTGCTGTTTAACTGTGTCACAGCGTCAGCGTTGGCACCGAGTTCAAAGGCTGAGGAGAAACTCTGCTCCTCTGTTCCCTGGACCTGCTTCTCTTTGTCTTCTGTTGTCAGTTTATAAATGACTAAGTGTGATGTAAGTTATCTCTTCTTAGCTTCATCCATTCTGAGGAAGCTGTTTACTGGTCTCACCCTTTATTACATGAGTTACCTTGAAGTGGAGCGTTGCTCAACACCAACAGCTGAACAGTGAAATGTGGATGATGTGGACGATGATGGATAAAGTTTAAATTTTTTACAGTAACAGTCACTGTGTGTATTTCATTGTCAGCTCATACATGATAAGAGCTGGGATGTGGAAAACCTCCCCCTCAGGCTGAGTTCTGTCTTTCTTTCTTTAAACAGGCTGATGGTGGTTGGTTTCATTAAAGCCAGAAAAAGACGTTTAGCATCATCTCACTGGATCAGTGTTTGTTTTAGCACTGACTCTGAGCGGGATCGATTCCTGCTGCTTGTCATTACTTGTGGTCAGGATCAGGTTGTAAAAAACTACATCTGCAGTTACACAGAAATGTCCAAACGTTCATATGTTGAATGGTGATTTATGTTTATTCTAGTAAAAAAGGATTATTTACAGTATTTACAGATTTAAGTATTCACAGTTCATATTCTGAGTTTGAGTCACTGCACTTAAAATGTGTGTTAATGATTTAAAATATTTCACCAGTGTTACTTTTGTAAAACAGAAATCATTTTGCTTGTTAAAGTATTTCTCTCATTGAACTGCAGAGATCAAACTTTCAGAAACTCCAGGCTCTTCTCCCTGAAACGTCCTCGTTTCCTGAGCAAAGTGTTCATGAAGGAAACATCAACATTTGAAAGTGTGTTTTATTTGCAGGAAGCTTTTTGTCAGAGCAGATGATCAGTCTCTCAAACTCTCTTGAACTCTGAGACTCCTGGGGTTTTCCGGCGGTCAGTTGGAGTCTGGCGGTTACAGGAAGAGAGAAAACACACAGTGGTGACACAGCATGACATAAAATCTCCTGTGTTTTCCTATGTGAGATGAGCCACGGACACCAGGCCGGGGGGGCTGCTGACGTCCAGCAGAAGTCAGAAGTTACTCAGAGCCAGGAAGCCGTCTGTTTGCTTTGCTGTTAGCTGTGAAAAGCAGCACGTGTCTGAGAGGTTCAGCCGCTCTCTGCTGCACCCCCTCAAACCAGGAACCTCTGCTGATCTGCTGATCCAATCAGATGGAGTCTCTGCAGCCACAGAGCGGGCGAGAGGCCTGAACCCACTGCTGTCTGAATTTAACACTTTCATGGACAGAGGGGGCTCACACACAGGACACAGCGTCAGTTCTCTGTCTGTGAGTTACTCTGAAAGCACAGCGCCTGCAGGTCTGTGTGTCATTACATGTCATAGGTTCGTTCCTTAGATTTCACTCAACTTTTCCTTCATTAAACAAAATTAGAGACAAAACTTTCCACACAAGTCAATAGTTTAGTTTTCTTTACTGTAGAAAAATGAATGGGCGCAAACTTTATGAATGACAGTGACAAACATCCAGAAACAAACATGTGACCTGGTTTTGGGAGGTGCGTTTGTGTGGGCAGAGCTGCAGTAAAAGTGGGGTGGAGGTGGTCATGCGACCCCGTCCCTCCTCCCTCTGCAGCCGGCTGTCGTCTGTCGGACGCTGCCCGGTCCTGCACGTAGGCTGGTTCACATGGCAACGAGCCAGCAGCGAGGCAGCGCGGCCAATCAGAAGTGTCTTTGATCAGAATTATCGCACAACAGTGACCCACATCACATGGCCGCCATAATGACCTGACTGTGTGTGTGTGTGTGTGTGCGTGTGTGTATCTGGTTGGCAGGATCAGAAACTTACTGTGACCGGAAAACGCAGGCAGAGACGTGAACACACATTAAACCGACAGCGTTGAACCACATGACTCACAGGTTTAGATTTTTTTAATAAGCTGCATTCGTCTCATCTTTTACAGTAAAGGTGGAAAAAGCTGCATCAGAGTGTAGAGTGTGTGTGAAGTGTGTGTGAAGTGTGTGTAAAGTGTGTGTGAAGTGTGTGGAAGCTCTGAGCGCAGCAGACTCACCATCTCAGGCGGAAATGAAACACATGCACAGAAGGAGCATTATGGGTATTAAAATAACAAATGGGATCTTTTACGGTGCCGTTTTACGTTGTGAGGAGTCTCAGCTCTGTTACGGTCAGAGTGGAAAAAGACGTTCAGACTGAATGTGAGTCGCCGGTTGGACATTTCTGGAACCGTGTCTGACTGTTTCTGTCTTTAGTTCCACGCCGTTGGACGGTCTCCCACACGCAGCTCCTCACATCCAAATAACTAAATAGTTGAAACAGTTAAAGAGCAGTCATCCTTAAAGAATGGATCCACAGGAGCGTGCTCTGATCTGCCAGCTCTGCGGCTGATGTTTGGTTGGTGAGGATTGTGGGATGAACGCAACAGTCTGTGGGCAGATCACCACTAACACAGGTCAGTGGTTTCAAACAGGAGCATTGTTCACTTCCAGAGGAGCAGTGAGCTCCTGCTTTAACAGACACTTCTCATGATTGTCCGGTTCCTGAGAAACACTGACTTCTGACACGACCGGTTTCACGACGGATGCCTGCACGTACGTACCAGAGGATTACACAACGCTCCGACTCTCACTCTCTGTCACCAAACCTGTGCCTACACGTTGTGCACTAATGTTACAGAACCTCGACTTTCCTTTGAGTCACTCCAACAAGAGAAAAGTTAACGGGAAGAAAAAGTGGTGATCTGTATCTCGACACAGGGAACAGCGCCACCCATCGAACATCAGGTCATTTACAGCAACTACAACACATGAGCACTGAAAGAACGCGGCCCTTTACCTGACTGTGTCCGCACTGACACACAGGTGCAGAGAACCTGACTGCATCTAATACACATAGACCCAGACTGACACACTGAAAACAGAAAGGCCTGGACCGGCAGCTCTAACAGGCCTCACCATGTTTCTATCATGTTCTACATGCTGCATGTCCTTCTCGTCCTCTCCTCCGTTCCCAGCTGTCCTACCTTCCTCCTTTTACATGTGATTGGTCTTTAATCCATCATTTCTTTTATTTTCCAATAAAAACACGTTCCCTAAATGTTCAGACATTTTCAGGCTGATAGTATTTTATATTTTTCAGGAGCATTCACAACTTTTCTGCACCAAACACTGTCTCATGTCCTGAGACCTGAGCTCCGACCACCGTCACACATTTCATCCAGCTCCAGGTCTCACTGCCTGCCATACATGGAAACACTGGAACAGCAGTGTGTGTGTGTGTGTGTGTGTGTGTGTGTGTGTGTGTGTGTGTGTGTGTGTGTGTGTGTGTGTGTGTGTGTGTGTGTGTGTGTGTGTGTGGTCTGTGCAGATGAATGTACAGTGTCAGGAATGTCACACTGCTGAGAGAAAAGTGTGCGTCTTCCTCATTCTCATCCAGACACACAGTCAAAGCTGCCACTGCATTGTGTGCGTGTGTGTGTGTGTGTGTGTGTGTGTGTGCGTGTGTGCGTGTGTGCGTGTGTGTGTGTGTGTGTGTGTGTGTGTGTGTGTGTGCGTGTGTATGTGTGTGTGTGTGTGTGTATATGTGTGTGTGTGTGTGATGTCATGCTCATGGTGTCCTTGTCCTGCAGCAGGTCCAGATGCTTCTGATTCTTTCTGCTGAAGCTCACAGTGAAACAAACGGAACAGAAACATGTTCCAGGTATGTGAGACATGCAGGAGGTGAACGCCGCGTGTTTCACTTCAGACGACGACGCTGGAACGAAACATGATGGAAACACTGTGGTATGGACCCAGTCCCTCCCTGAAAACAGAAAACTTCTGCAGATATTTGCATCTGAAACGCTCCACAAACTGCTCCTCAACATGTTGAACTGTCACTGAATTTCCTTTACACCTGGACATGGTTCTACTTCAGTTTCACGGCTGCAGGTTTTGAGTGGGTTTTTCATAAGAATTAGAAGTTGAGAAGTCAATGAGGTGGTGAAATGAAAGAAGGAAGCTGCTGGCAGCTCATTTCCCTGTGATGAAATCTTGCACAGGTGGTATTTCCTCTTTGATAACATCTTTTCTCTCCATTTTTAGCTCCTGTGCTGGAAAAAGGTGTTGTGTTATGCTAAAGGACATTTGGGCAGAAACTCTGGATGTAAGTTGTATATTTATACTATATATATATATATATATATATATATATATATATATATATATAACATCCTCAAAGCCGCTGTGCAGTGCAGAGTTTCTGTGTGTTTCATGGTTTTTTCATTCTACGACTGATGAGCATCAACGCACACGTCCTTCATTTCCCTGAATCTCCACCGTGGGGGTGGAGTGGAAGTTCGCTGGAGCCACAGAGTCACTGTGACCACGTTTATGAGAAATATGTCTGAATAAACAGGAGCATTTCTTTAATCTCAGTCACAATCGTTTCCTAACTTTCACCAAGTGTTTCAGTTTTCTGAGCTAACAGGGATCGATAACCCTGACCTTCCTCTGACGTCAGCAGATATGGTTGAAAGGAATCATCTGAAATCTGTTTGTATTAAAGAACATTTTCAGTGAACGTAATCTGGGTTTTGCAGAATCATCCAACATCAGCATGTAATCTGGTGACCGGGCTGCTGAGCCTCCTGTCGCTGTTTGTTTGAGCAGATTTTAGAAGAACTGGACAGTTACAACAACCACGAGTTCCTACATTCATTAGAAAATGCTTTTACTGAATAATAAATACTGTAACTGAGTCCGATAGAAGTCTGTTACTCTATCCCAGCGAGCAGTGGCTTGTTTCCTGCTCTGTCCAGAATAACAGGATTACTGTGCATGTGGTGAAATTTGACTTGCTGATTATTTTGATCCAAAATACACAAACAGCTGAGAGAAAACTGGCTGGTGAACTGTTTTCTTTCACTCCTCATCCTGATCTCAGCGATGAAGAGCAGTGAACCAGACGACAACACCGGCATCTTCCATCAGGAAATCAGGAAATCACATTCACGTTTCACGCTGCAGCGCATGTGTAGGACCAGACAGTCATGTTTCATGCTTCATGTATTTTACAGGTAACTCAGTCGAATCTAAACACACAGACGTGACGTGCATGTTTTTATACGTGCATATTTACCTACAAAACAAAAACACACACACACAAACACACACACTAGTTCTAACTGCAGAATTTGCCTGAGAATCATCAGGTTTTAAGATTTCTTCACTAACAAAGTGTTGTTGTTGTTGTTGTTGTGTTCATCTGTATGTCCTCGGATACGCTGCAAACTGGAACTGCTAATCGCTAATTTGGCAAACTTTAAAGGCGACACATGACAAAGTCTCTGTGTCCATAAAGAAATGGTTTTGGCAGACTGGTGTGATGGTGAGGTAAAACGCAGCCGGTTCATCATCAAAGTGTGTGATGAAAACCTGACACTGACACTGACACTGAACCAGGCTGGAAAACAAGGAAGTGAGACAGGAAAAAAACAGCTGGTTGATTTAGGATTAAAAAATGTGAAAAACTTTCTGTGGTCTCAAAAGTAATTAAAGCATTGAATGAATTCACAAACGTTACTGAATGAATATTTTTCTGACATAACTGAATCATCCGGGGAAAAGATGCTGTGATGAACGGAGAGCTGCAGGATGGAAGCAGATGTGTCGTAACATGAGCTGGAACCAACACGGAGAGACGGGAAGCTGAACAGGCTGGTGCAGCGTCTGCACGGATTCCAGGGAACCACAAGGTGCACCGAACACTCTTTAATCACGAAGAGATGCTTACTGAAATAAATGAGTCCACATTATTCACTGTTTTCATCAGAAGTGAGCAGACGTGTCGAGGGAAAAGCCCGGCGGGTCTGAGGTCAGTGAATGTGGATGTTTCAACTCTGTGCTAAAGAATCCAAATCGGAATCGTTTTGAATTAAATGCAGAAGTTTTGACTTCAAGGTTTCTGAAAATCACGCTTTGTCCAAACGGAATGAAAAGGAGGAGAGAAGGAGGAGGAGAACACACGAGCTCAGAGCTGCTGATGGTTTTTTCTTTTTCAGCTAATTACAGGAACTTTCTGCTTTTGGTTCTCGGGCACTCTGACGCCCGTTTCTCTGCTTTTCAAAGTTCATTTGATACAGGACATGTTTACCTGATAGTCATGTTCTAATTATTGATTATTGATCCAATTTTCCTTAAATGGAAGCCAAACATTTATGTGAACTCTTGTGAATCATTTGATAGAAATTATCGGAACCTGTCTGCAGCGTTTCACAGTGTCAGTGGCCTCTCAGAATAACACACACACACACACACACACACACACACACACACACACACACACACACTCAGATTCTGGACTTTCACAACACTGACGTCCTGTGATTTCACTGTTTCATCACAATGAGCACAGAGTTCACGCGGAGAAAAAAAAAATCCCTGTTTATCATTTTTAGACAAGAAGAGATATTTTTAGAACGAGTTCAGTTCTTCATCAAACAGACGACGCTTTGGAAGATCAGGATTCTGATTAATATTAATATTAACATTAACTTGGTCTCAGGATCCTGAAACAGAAAGTAAGATGCAGTGAACAGAGACAGTGATGCCTCTGAACAGTGGTGGTGGGTTTGTGTTGCACTGGTCACGGCCTCTTTTTGGTTTTTCCTGACAGGTCACATGGAAGTTTCACCAAATCCAAAGTCACTCGCCACGTCGACTGTTTGTTTCCATGGTTTCACCGTCTGGTTTATTCTCTCAGCCTTTAGCTCCAGTGTGAGTGAAGACCAAAGATTTTCATATCATATCCTGAGACAAGTGATTTGTACTGTTTCAGCTTCATCTCAGTGTTTTGGGTTCAACATTCAGCGAAGTGGTTGTGATTTAAAGAAGTTCCTTGGTTTGGTTACAGCACTCGTCTCTGAGGCACAGGTCGAATCATCGGAGTCAGACTGATCATCAGCTACAACCAACAACAAACACACTGATGGAAAATATCAGAGTGTAAACTCTTAATGAAACCAGGCCCTGTTTTTACTCTGTGGCATGAACTGTGTGTGTGTGTGTGTGAGTGAGTGAGTGCGTGAGTGCGTGTGTGTGTGTCACATCTGTTTTAAAAGGAAGTTTCAACATGAAAAACCCACATTACACTGGTCAGTGTACATTTTTTTTTATTTGCCTTTTTTTCATCATCTTCGTGACACATCCAACATCCTCCTTCAGGTGAAAAACACAAAATTATTCAGTTAGTTTGGAAAGATTCATTCATTCATTCACTCATTCACTCGTTCCTTTTGTTCAGGGTTCAGTTCATGTTTGGTGTTAAACCTTAAGTCTGTGTCCAGTGAAAAAGTCTGAGCGGAGTAACTGTCTCATGTGACGGAGCACACTGTGCTGTCAGGGTGTTTACAGTAAACTGAAACCGTACAGGGCCTCTGAATGAACGGCGCCTCTGAGAACCGCGTGAATATCATGTGAAGGTGCAGTGATTCCCACCAGGTGTGCTGCAGCGCTGAGGACACGTGACCATGTGGGAAGTAATCAGTGAGAATCTTCTAACTGATGTTTCCAAACATTTTACTAAACAAAAAGTTCTGGCAGCTTCTATATGATCTAATATATGATCATATTTATATGAATTTCTTTTTTATAATCTGCATTTTATTGAGATTTGTCATTTTAAAAAATTAAGTAGAATAAATCAAACAAAGTAAAAACGATATACTTGAGCACACTGATTGTTTGATGCAGTGACTGTGTCAGACTCAGCTCCGCGGCCTCATGTGTTCACAGCTGCTGCCACAAACAGAAAATATGCAAATTTTTTAGGTTCTTTTCCCATTTGAGCAATAGGTGGAGGAGGAGTGGCCTGCTCTCTATATGGGCATCTAAAAAAATCACAACCTCAGACGATATAAAATCGGAGCTCTCGGCTGCTTCGGACTTATCTGACTTACTGAACGCTCCGAGAGCGCAACAGAGCAGCAGAGAAACTTCAGAGAAACTTCAGAGAAAGCGACACAAACCTCAGAGAAAATGTACTCACGGTCAAACAGCGTGACTCTGACTGTGCGGCAGGAGAGCTTCGCCTTCTCCAGGATGGCGACGCGCAGCACGGAGCCGGAGGTTTTCACCTTCGAGCGGATCCCGGCTCAGGCCACCGCCGTGCGCTCCTACGTCCCCATTCGGCCGAAGAAGCGCTGCACCCGGGTTATGTACCCTGCTAAAGTCCGCATGCATCTGCCCCCACCGGAGAAAAGCCAGGCCAAGCGCTGGCTGGTCATCCTGTGCCTGGTGGTGCTGTGGCAGATCTACACCGAGGAGCCCTGCGCCGAGACTCCGCTGGGCAGCGCAGACAGCCCGATCAGCGACTACCAGGGTTTCCCCTTCCAGTCCGCCGAGGAGCAGGCAAGGCAGCTCACACAACTCAGCGCCAGCTCCGAGCTTCTGTCGGCCACACCGACCGGCTGTGAGGACAACGGCTCATCCAGCGAACAGGTCCTCCCGAACACCACCTGCGCCGGGCCCGGTCAGGAGACGGAGAGCAGCCGGTCGTTCGAGCAGAGTGCCGGGAAAAGCTACATGGTGGCTCTGCTGGTCTACCACAGACTGGGCAGCGACAACTAAGACTCTCGGGACCGGTGTAACTGTGAACCGCCTGAGTCTGGGCTTCTAGGATCACAAATGTGCCGAAGCTGGAGTTGATCCCGAGTTGCTTCTGGAGGACAGCGGTGCGCCCCGCGCGGCGCAGCCGGGGAGGGAGCTCCAAGCGCCGGCCTGATTCTGACAGCAGTGCCCCTGAGACCAGAGGGGGGGCACAGTCTGTAACGGGACACATGGCAAAGCAAGAAAGAAAGAAAGAAAGAAATGTGAACACTTGCAGAAAAAATGAAACTTGAACTGAGAAGACTTGAACTTTTCTTTGTGTGATTAACACACAGACTAACTGCACTTATAGGCCTGCGGATCAACTGGATGTTCAACAAGTTTAGTTTTGTCACTCATGTAGGCCAACGAGCTGTAACTGACACTGTGTCCATGTGTAAATGTCTTATTTAGTTATTTATTCTATTATTTGCTATTTATTTAATAATAATTTTAATAAAAAAATGTCTAAAAGAAGTTCCTGTCTCTGTGCGCTTTGCTGAATTCCACTCAGTGTGTTTTCTGGGTATTTCCATCAATTTAAACATCTTTTGCACATTTTCTTTATGAGATGTTATTCATTCTTCATTGGACCATAATCAAGAACAGTGCATCATTTCATTCAGTTATCAGGATCTGGGGGAAAAGCAATAAACCTAATAACTGCACAGAAAACAAGGCATCAAACAGCTCTTGTTTTTACGTTTGAACAATCTTGGCCAAACACGTCACAGAATCAAAGTTTTACAGATGCACGCTTTCTTAACTGAGACGTGGTTTGTGACTGAGCTGTGATGCAGAAACGCTGGTTCTGAACAGTGGTTCTGAAAACAGGAGCTGAGAACTGGTAACGAATGGAAACACGTCCCTGCAGCGGGTTCAGCGTCTGAGCCCAGAGGAGCAGAAGCTGTTAGAGCAGAACATTCATGCTCCTGAGGTCAAACTGATATTTTTACTTTCACATATCCGAGTTCTGCACCTGAAACAGTAACAGCCACATACTGCAGAGACTGAGGGATATTTGAGATTTCAGTTTTCTGCAGACTCACTTTCGTTTTTTTCGTTTTTTTGTTGCATGAGCTGTAAACCCTGATCTGTGCTGAGTCATGAGTCGTCAGCGTGGAGCTGCTGCAGCTTCAGGTTCCGTCGCAGCTTCATTCACTGATGAGTAACAGCTGGAGAGTCAGACTGTGCTGTTATTCTAATGATTAATGGACACTAACGCATTTTAATGCATGTAGCTCACTGAGATCATTCACCTTGTTGATGCATTACCTCACTGTTGGAGGTGTTGTGTTGCTATGAGATCACCTTGCCTCTGCTCGCTGACTGAGGTCGGCCATCGCCCCGGGGCCTCTGGGGAAGCCTGTTGATGTTGATGTTGGAGGTTGCCATGTAGGCATCATCACGTACCACTCACGTAGGCTTCTACAGGTAATACGAGAGGTATGGCACATATGGGGTGGGGGACGCCGGGAAACCAGGAAAACCAGTCTCTGGAAAAAATGTTCCAGATCTGATGCTTCTCTTCACATGTGACGCAGATCGTCCTGTTCGAAGACAGAACAGAGAACCAGGATCTTTATGGTCCGACAGAGATCAGACGTCTGCTCATAAAACCTCAATCTAAACTCTGGATTTGTTCAAACAGAGTCGGCCCAGAAATGTCTGGAGCTTTTTGCTTTCATCAGAGTCATAAAGAAAAAAAAGACGACCGAGCACAACCAGATTTTTATTTAACAAGTTGAACCAAAAAAGGATAAACTTGTTTGTAACTTGCACAAGTTACATTAAAAAAATGGGATGATGTTTGACTGTGAGGCAGGAGCTACAGCTTTTCTGTTTAAATGATAGAACGATGGCTGCTGCTGCTGCTGTGTGAGGACGTTATCAGCTGTCTCTGAAGAGAAGCACTGTTTCCTTTTATATTCTTATTGTATGAAGTTTGTGTGAAAGGAATGAAAGCATAGCACTGGTGTCACACTGTCAACAATAAGGCTGCGGAAAAAGCATCAGCTGAAATAAGAAAGGACATAAAATCAGAATATAGTGTGGGACTCTGAGTCAGCTGGTGACCGTGATTATCCTGATTTGGATTTTTAGTTGCTGTGTTTGTGTTGTCTTAGGGAAGAAATCCCTGAATGGCACTCATCACTTCCCACCTGTTGTCCCCAATTACTCAACGGCACACACCTGTAAACGGATGTATAAAAGGGTTAGACCAGGTGCTGTGCTTTCATTTGAAACCCAGATGAAGACCTGAGGCTGAAACAGCCATGAATGAGTCATATCACCAGTAAAAGCTTTTAATCAACCTTTTCACACGTTTGAAAACTTTTCCTTCAGCAGCACCAGCTTTCTTTACCCCCGGCTGACACTGTGTTTTAGTGGTGCATGTTCACATTTCCCACCAAAACTTCACAAACAACAAAAGTCTGGGGTCCCAGGGGAGCTGCATTCACCACGGCTGCTAATCCAGGACCAGCACCGGAACACAACCAAATCTCAAATCTCAGAGTTATCAGTGTTTTCTGACACTGATGAGTCAAAAAGTTTGTCAGTATCTTTTTTCTCTCAGACTCTTCGGTTTGTGTGAACACACTTTAACCGTCCTGCTGAGCCTTTAATCGGTATAATACACGATTAAAACCATCTGACGAAGCCGTCAGCTCTTTCCTGGAAGTTGCTCAGTGGAAACAAACCAGAATCTACTGAAACGGCTTCCCCTCGTTTCTCAGCCAGAAAGTTTCAGCTGCCAAAACCTTTTCTTCAGATTCCTCCCTCAGATGGAGAAATGCAGATCAGCAGTTTGAAGAGAAAAGTTTTCTACAGCGAGTCGGTGGAGTGATAATATTCATTTCAGCCTCAAATCGATAATCAATCACTTCAGGAACCAACCTGCAGTTTATAAAACACTCTGATTACAAGTTAAACTACATTCCTTCTGTAAACACAAACTCATTATGTGTTACTCTAAATGGAAACTTCCATGTGAGTGAGCTGTTATTAAAGCCGGTCTTCTTCCAGAATCCTTCACGTGCCGCTCTGAGTTCCAATGTTACATAAGACACAGTGAGAAGCTGTTTGCAGATCAGATCAGATCAGATCAGTCTGAACATGTCTGAGCCTCTTTATTTCAGCTGGTTTCATCCAGACGCAGCAGCTGTGGAAAATTACCTCAAATCAGCTTCTTCTTTTTCAGTTTACAGCTCGGTTACATCACAGCCAGCAGGAGCTGAGAACCGTTTGTTACCTGAAGATGTTCGGTGTATGTCCGGCTCAGTACGCTAACTCAGCGTTACTCAGGCGACACCTGAGGGCTCTGATAAGATCACTCACACAGATCAGACATGAGGTTCTGTCCTTAGAACCTCAGAGGAACCTCTGAACCAACAACAACAACACAACAACAACACAACAACAATCACAGTGAAACAGACCAACAGACATAAAAACATTCCATGCTGTACAAATAAAAACTTTCATTTAATGAAAAAGGATTTTATTTATTTTTCTTTCACTTTATTGTTCAGTTTTTCTTCGTCTACAAACAAACTGATGAAAGTTTTTGTTTTCTTTTGCTTTTTGTCTCTAAACTAAAACCAGATTGTGTGTTACGTCCAGCCAAGGTCAGACACTGTAAACTGTTGCTCAGTGGGCGTTCACAGCGCGCTGATAACACACTGACTTATCACTGTGTGGTTTCAGGTGCCGTCGCCTGCTGTTTGAAGCTTTAGTCACAGTCTCAGTGATTCAAGTCTGGAGCTGGTGAGGTTCTGAGGTTCTGTAGCATTTTGGTGAAAGGTGGAACCCGCACCACCTGCATCACCTCACATCTGCCAATGGATCTATCTACAACACATAATCAGTTGTTATGTATTCAGGTCATAAAGTCCCAGAATCCTCTGCAAAGTGATGAGCTGTGATGTAAAGTATGAGCACGATGGAGGAAATGAGCAAGACGTTGCACAACTTGTGGCCTTTTCTTTACACATTACAACAATCATCTGCATGAGATCATATGGAAGAACCGCTCAGTGTTTATGGATCCACACAGTGTCGGCCTCTTGTTTTCATTGTGCTGCTGCTGTTGTTGTTGTTGTGGTTTTTTGTGTTGTTCCATTGACTGTGGAGCATCTGACTAACAGGCTGTATCTGCTGAGGCTCAACCACACTATGATAACACACTCAGCTCAACAACATCCCCTCTGTCCACGTACCATGCTGTTTATATCTGTTTATGCCTCAGCACACACACAGGAACACACACACACACACACACACACACACACACACACACACACACACGTGTAATAAATATATAATAAACAACAGAAGCTGTTTTCGTGTGAGCGAGCAGCATCAGAGCGAGAGGTGAGCTCATCATCCAGCTGCTAATCGGAAGCTGTGGTCGTCCACTGCCCACACACACACACACACACACACACACACACACACACACACACGCACACACACACACACACTGACTGATAGCGTGCTTTGGTGGTAAATAACTGAACGTGGATGAAATGATGTAAACTGTGTTTTTTAAAGGTCTGTGACTAAATCAGTCGAAATAACCTGAACTGAAAACACTGACGATCAGTTATCGGCTGATCTCAGGGTCCTGAGGGACAGACAGACAGACAGACAGACAGACAGACAGACAGGCAGGCAGACAGACAGACTGTTCCCTCGAGCTCACATTGACCAAACAAATGTCTTTTTATTCAGATGAGACAGATTTTGAATCTTGAATCTTGAACTTCGTGGTGAGATCAGTGTTTCCTGTGGCAGCTTCTCTCTGCTGTTCTCTTTGTCTTTGTTGTCACCATTTGTTGCTGCAACAAGCTGTTCATGTATTTTTCTTCCTATTTCAGCCTCTTTGCTGAGTCTGTGTCCATGTAACAGGGAACCTGAGCTGTTTCCTGAACCAGATCTGAACCAGCTGCAGGCAAAATGAGGAGTGAAAGACTTAGTGAGTGAAAACCTTCTTGTTTGATAAAGCTTACAATTAGTTGTAGTTACAGTCCTAGTTATTTATTAAACTTATAGTTAGTCACAATTATCTCTATAGACACTGTTACAGTTAAGGATATAGCCCTTAGTAGGGCTGGCTCAGGCAACTGAATCATCCCTTAGTTATGCTGCTATAGGCCTAGGCTGCTGGGGGACATCCCATGATTTACTGCACACTTCTTCTTCTTTCTCTTTCTCTCCTCAGACCCACTCTCAAATTTATTAGCCTTTATTACATGTCATTAACTCTGTGTCCTCTCTGTCCCGTAGTCCTGTGCTTGTTTCTCTCTGGTCTCTCTTTCTCTGTACCTTTCTGCAGGTACCTCTGGCTCCGGAGCTGCATGTCCTATGGTCCTGGCTCCACCCACCTGCTGCTGTTTATTGTTTACAATGATCTATTTCTAACATGTTTAATGTTCCGTTCTGCTACAGATAAATATTTGATTAATATTCTTTGCAAACTGTAATGTAAATAATTACCAGTCATGACAGCTTTTTGCCTCCGTGCTCTGTTTCATAATTCTAATCTGCTGAGCACACATTATCCAATAACTGTTCACTAACTGTAATGTAAATACTGACCCACTAACATTGTCCATTGTCTGCATTATGCTGCATGTCCTTCTCCCCCTCTCCTCCATTCCTAGCTGTCCTATCTTCCTCCTTTTCCTCCTTTCACCCAGCCCGGCCATCGGCAGGAGGGTCCCCCATCTGAGCCAGGTTCTGCTCAAGGTTTCTTCCTGTTAAAAGGGAGTTTTCCTTGCCACTGTCGCCTTAAGTGCTTGCTCTGGGGTCAGGCTCTGGGTCTCTGTAAAGCGCTTTGAGACAATTTTGATTGTGGAAGGAGCTATATGAATAAAATTGAATTAAATAGAATTGAAAAAATCGAGGGGAAGAATGTGTTTCTTGGAAAGCTAGCTGATCAGGGGCTAAGGAGAGAAAGTTTTCCTGTGTCCACACCTCCCCCATCCTCCGTCCTCCCTCCTTTTCTTTCTCTCCATACCAACACGGTGAATCATCGCTTGCAGGAAGTATCAAGAAACTCTCCAGCTCAAACCGGAGAGAAGAGGAAAGGGAGGGAGCACTGGAGGGCAGGAGCTGAAATCTGAGAGAGAGGGAGGAGAAGAAAGGACAGAGAAGGAGAAAAGAGGAAGGAGGGTGTTTTGATGGGAGATTCCCAGGCTACATCAGACAGGAAACAGAAAAATATCGAGTCAGGATTTCTCATGAATCAGTGACGTATGACCAAAAAAAAAAAGAAAAAAAGAAAAATCATCTTCCCCACAACAGAAAACTGTATTTCAGTGGTAATTTCTCATCAGATAATACCACAGTCCTGAATGAGACGTCTCACTGCAAAAGTCTTTCCTGTTCCCAGCAGCATGACAGGCATCTGATCCAGGGGCCGATCCAGGGGCCAATCCAGGGGCCGATCCAGGGGCCGATCCAGGCATCTGATCCAGGGGCCGATCTGGATCAGGTTCTTGGGTTGTGGATTTTGAAAAGGAGCCAAAAACTGTCAATGAAATTTAACATCAGACGTTTTACTGAAACCAGCAAACAGCTTTCCTGAAAACACAACCTGGCAACCCAAAAGCTGTTGTCACTAAAAGCTTATGAATGACACATAAAGCACTGGACATGATTTGTTGCCCATTAATAAACCCACTGATCACAGCTCATCAGAAAGATTCACATCAGGAAACATTCACACCAATCGTTTCTGTGACGGTTGAACTTCAGCTCAGGTGAACTTTACTATCAAGGTGAAGTTCCAGGAAAGGCAGAGCTTTGCATTTTATCACTGTTTAGTCAGTGCAGGGAATGAAGTGAATGAGAGCAGCATTGCAGGAATACCTTCACAGTGACAGAGTGATAAACCACGCTGGTGCCTCAGTTTCTGTTTGAACAGCTGAACTTCTTTTTTCACAAACTGGGTTTTTCAGAATGATTTTCAGTTGTTTCTGTTTCAGGTGTTTGTTCCCATGTTTGTCTCCACTGCATCAGAGACCCACTCTGCCCCCTCAGACCTCCACAGACTCCACAGACCCCACAGACCCCACAGACCTCCACAGACTCCACAGACCTCCACAGACCTCCACAGACTCCACAGACCTCACAGACCTCACAGACCCCTCAGACCTCCACAGACCTCACAGACCCCTCAGACCTCCACAGACCCCACAGACCTCCACAGACCCCACAGACCTCACAGACCTCACAGACCTCACAGACCCCACAGACTCCACAGACCTCCACAGACCCCACAGACCTCCACAGACTCCACAGACCTCCACAGACCTCCACAGACCTCCACAGACCCCACAGACCTCACAGACCTCACAGACCTCACAGACCCCACAGACCTCACAGACCCCACAGACCTCACAGACCCCACAGACCTCACAGACCTCACAGACCTCCACAGACCTCACAGACCCCACAGACCTCCACAGACCTCACAGACCTCACAGACCCAGATTTATTACATGACGCTGTGGCACAGTTACATGTGTGTACTTCACATGTGCTGAGATCTTTGATTCTGCATTTTCTTTGTCATGTTTTCCGGGTGAGTAACTGATCCTTTATCACTTAATTCCTTAATGAGTTCTTTTCAGATCCTCGGCCCACGCTTTGCCTCAGAGCGACAGAAATCCAGAATTAGAAAAGAATGTGAAGTATTTGTGTGTTTGGGAACACCCAGAGGCCCGGCCGGGTGGGGCTGCATTCAGGTGCAGAGTCACACATCTGACACCTGTAAAGCCTTTTACTCTTATTGATCTGAGCTCTTTCCCACACCTCCCACTGCCTCAGCAACACCGCTTCACACAGCAACGGGCCAATCAGAGAACAGAGTACGTCTGGGCTCCATTCATTCGTCAGGGCCGCCATCATACCTGTGACATGACCGCTAACATGCTGCGCATACCGGACGAGCCACCGACGCTGAGACTCAGCGTGCTGGTGACAGCAGGAGCTGGTCTGAGACAACAAAGGAAGGTGCAGCATGATGTCATTCAATGCAACACACCTGAACACATCACCTGCAGCTTCTGAAGGCTTCAGCTGGACGGGCAGATGGTTTCACCCATGTGGTGTAATACTGAGCACCTGAGTCTGAGCATGCTCAGTCTATCACACGCTTCGGTTCATGATGAGGTACGACACCATGGACAGTAACGGTGTGTTTCCCAGTCTGTGGGTCAGGACCCCACAAGAGGTCCTGATGTAAATCTGAAGGGTCACAAAATAATTAAAGAGATTTTTGTTTTACTTCATTTTTTCTCACTTTTTCTTAGTTTTCTCTATTGTTTGTTTTTCTGTGACTTTTTTCTCACTTTAATACACTTTAATAATAATAATAATATTTACTGACTTTTGTCCAGTTTTCCTTTTTCCTTCCTTCCTTCCTTTTTTTACTTTTCCTTATTTTTTTCTGACAGTTTAACTTGTTCTTCTAATTTTAGCTCCTTTTCTTCATTTCTGTTTGTTCTTTCTGACCTTGCTCCAATTTTGCTTATGTATTCTGACTCCACAGATCCCTAAAAACTCTGTCAACTGAATCAGTCTCCGTGAAAAACAAACATATTTACAGAATATTTTCAGACTCTCAACATTATTTGCAGGAAGACACGGTGAGAGAGAGCTACACAGAAGCACATTACTCAATCACTTCATCTCTTTGTACAGTAGTTGAAGCAAACAGACACACCTTGGACACTCCCTCACACACACACACACACACACACACACACACACACGGTGGAGGAATTTGATTTAATCGGATGTGATGAAAGGGGATCTTTCCTGCTGTGATGAAACCGCCTTTTGAAATAGAGATGAGTGTGAAACTTCCTTTTCTTTTGTTCAGCTCCACATCCGTTTACTCACACTGAGCAAAGGGAAGCAGCTCGGAAAAAAAAAAAGTTAAGATCTCCAAACTTTCTTCCTGGTTCCTTGTTGATGTTTTTATGGTGATGGATTTTCTGGCTGTTTATGTTCCTTAATGTTTAAACTGTTATTTCATTTTATTTATCTATTTGTTTTCTTGGTTGTTTATTTGTTTGTTTGTTTTTTGTTGTTGTATTGAACACTTTTTGTCAGTATTTCTAGGAATCTCATGATGGCGATGATGATGATGATGATGATGATGATGATGATGACAGGGCTGATGGTTTATCAGAATTAGTCGTAGTAGTTTTCTGTGCTCGTTATTAAAAGTTGTAATGAAATGTGATATTAACATGTGATGAACGCAGCCTTCCTGTTGTAATCACAGGTTTAATGAAAGGACGCATCACTGGATTGATCTGATTTATCCAGTTCGATGTTTTTATTGCTGCTGTGATTCTGAGATGTTTAACTGCGCTGAAGTGAACTGGTTCTGTAAACACCACACACATTTACACTTCCTGCCAAACTACCTGTGGCCTCATTAAATCTGTGCTACGACAGGAATGTTGGCAGAGAGTCAAAGAGACGTGGAGCCAAGTGAAATCTCTGCTTCAGACGGAGGCTTTGGATCCAGTGAGCAACATGAAACTGGAGCCGATTTCACTCATCAGCCGCAGAGAACGCGGCGCAGTGGAAAACTACAGGAAGACGACAGGAAGGAAGCAAGTTCAAAGGTTTAAATCACCAGTGGGAAAGTTTCATTCATTAAAGTGAAAACAAACTCAGACTTTTCTGTTATTTCTGCTTTTTATTTCTTTCCTCTGGTTTCTGTTAATTTTTCTTTTTTTTTCCTCACTCAAATTTCTTTTTATTTCCATATGAACGCTGTGATACATTTAGCTGTTTAGGGCTCGATCATCCTTCACAAGAAACACTGACGATAAAGGCAAAGATTCTTCAATGACTCATAACTTTAAGAGTAGTTTAACTTCAGTCAACCATAAAACCAAAAGTCGGGAGGGTGGCATAGCAGAGCAAAACTCTGATGGTACGTTTGTGGTGTAATGTCAGAACACAAGCTGAAACACATCTGAGGATCAGCTCATCGGTCCCGTTCTGAGAACCTGAGCGAAGCGATTCTCAGAAGCAAAGCTGTCAGCAGACATCAGACTTTTCTCGTTATCTGCCAGAACTGCAAGTGCACTTTCGGTCAGAAGTTTCTCTGAGGTTTGTCCCAGTTTGTCGGCAGACACTCCTCTCTGTGAAGTCAGAGGTCAGAGGTCAGCCACAGACCAGAAGCCCTAAAGCTGGTAAGGATCAGCCGCTGTGTGGCCTGACAGACAAAACCTGTGGCACAAAAATCAAAAACCCTGATCAGGACGTTTACCTGCTCCTCTCACCTGCTCTGGACTTTAGCAGCTGAGGGAAATGTTACTGAGTAAATCAGGACTTTGGGAAGTGAAGGACACAGTGGAAATCCAAACTAAAGCAGGACTCACGTTTAGTTTTTCCCAGATTCATTTCAAACTACATCACATCGACCTCACACGACCCCCAAATCTCTACAGCACCTGTGTTTGAAAACAGCCCTTTAGTCAGAGTCTCCAGATGAAGCTGTGTTCTGTGTGCAGCGTGGAGAGCTGGTTATCAGGAGGGAGAAACTCCCAGCGACGGTCGTCACACTGACACCACAGTGTTTCCTCTGTTATCTCCATTTTCTCCATTTACACAAACACTGCATGACTCATTCAGACAAACTCCAAACAGAGCGGAGGAGGGCTGGAGGTCAGAGGGAGACTTATCTGGACACGTTCCAGCTGGCTGCTGTCACACACACACACACACACACACACACACACACACACACACACACACACACACACACACACGCACACACACACACACGCACGCACACACACACACACACGCACACACACACACACGCGCGCACACGCACGCACACACACACGCACGCACACACACGCACGCACACACACCATTCACAGTGAGACTGAATCAACTGAAGAACCGTGAACAGAGCCCCACAGTGTGAGCAGTTATTTCAGGCGTCCTGGATGGACATGCTGCTGAGCTCCTGATCTACTTCATAAACGTACCACAGAGTGAGGAGAAGTACAGAAGCATCATCAGCTGCTGTAGTATTAGATATATAAGTATTAGAAATGAAAACCAGAGCTTGTGATTAATGTAATAACCTGCACTGTTAACACTTCATATACAGGCAGACAGTTTGGTCCAGTGGTTCCCAGTTTCCTTTGTTTCGGAGTCTGACCTCAAATGGGATCAATCCATGCAGATCATTTTGGTTTTATTTTTCCAGAGATATCTGAGACATTGTCTCTGAGACATTGTCTCTGAGATCCCTGCCAACTCGACATTTTCAGAATTCAGATTCACGTGTCTGTGCAGGAACAGCGTCCTGGTCGCTCAGACCTCACTGTTTCAGCAGTTCTTCAGTTTGCAGATAAAGCAGCCAGAGGTCACATGTCAGGAGGCACGAGATGTTTTTGTGTTTTGGTTTTTAAACGTATATTTTTGAAGAAGGTGTGCTCCCCGGCTGAATGAATTACATCTCTGTGTGAGGAAGAGAAACGGGGACATGAGCTGTGTCAGACTGCAGCCAGCTGGACTCCGTCCATCGGTTAAATAATCTGATGAGCACCCTGCAGGTTTTCATTCCAAACACAGCACATGACACAGGAACTGATCTGCAAACAGTTTGTCTTCATCAAAGATCTGCCTCACTGCTGATCAGTGAACTGGCTGAATGTTAACTTATAAATCAGGACTTGTATAATATCATAAACTCAGAACGAACTTTTCTCGTGATACAGTTTAAAGGACCTTACATGTTGCTACAGATTTTCACCACAGAAATGTGTGGATAGTGTGGACACAGTGTGGACACAGTGTGGACACAGTGTGGACACAGTGGCTAAAGCTGGACGTCCCTTTCAGAGAAAAAGTCTGGCCCTAACTATGAAAACTTCTCATTTACAGTAAAAACCCTGTGATTCGTTTGCCACAAATCAAAACACAATTCATGTAAATGTAAAATTAATCTGAGGAACGTTTGACGTGGAAGTGGAGCTGCAGTGAGCAGAAGAATCAGTCTTATCTGTGGAGGATGTGAATGTTTCCTGCCTGTGGACGACAGAATGACTGATGTGGGGTCGGGAGCAGAAGTTTAAGAGGTTTGTTAAAAGGCTGAATGAGGAGGAGGAGGAGGAGGAGTAAACTGATGATGAAATGAACGAGTGATGCTGATGATTTTGTTTACAGACAGTGGAGGACGAATCTGCTCTCACTGCCTGATTTGGGAAAGTTTCCATGTGTGAGTCAGTGCTGTGGATGTTTAGACGATGAGGAGAAGCTGCTCTGGTTCCTGCTGCTGGCAGAGCCTCCCAGCTGTTTGACTTTTATTCTGTCTTTGTTTTTGTGTTGTTGTTGTTGTTGTTGTTGTGGTTGTTGGTGTTGTTGCGCTCTGTCTTTACAAACACATTTTGATTAAACATTTCTCTGAGAGGAGTAAAACATGAAATGTTAAATGGTGAGTCGTGGCCTCTGCACAGCTTTCGATCGCAGCTGATGATAAAGATCAGTCCTCTCTCTGAGAAGAGTTCATCAGGGTTCATCATCTCTGAAAACGGGACCGGCGCCTCAGTCTGCTGCGTTTCTGCTCTAACGACATTTTCCACTCGTGAGGAATTTATTTCTTCTTCCAGATGAAAATGACAGAATCACATTTTTCATAGACTGTTCTCTCTGCTGCTTCTGTCTCTCTCTGTCCTCTGAAACTGTCCATCTCAGCTGTGATTTAGTGTCAAACACAGAAGAAGAAGATTTGAGTGCAGAGTTTGTTTGTGTTTTTTTAAATCATTATTATTGATTACATTATAAATTTGAGCTGAGCGGCCATTCATCGTTCAGACCAGACTCATCAGGCTGTGTGAGGGTGACGAGGCTTCACTCATTATAGAGACGGTGCAAACAAACAGATTCAGACTTTTGATTTGAAAATCCGTTGACGTGACAACGAATCGGAGGTGTCACTCGGAGGCTGAGAGGTCAGAATCTGCCTTTCACCTCTGTGTCAGCAGGATGAACATCACTGTGGAGACACATGTATGTGTGAGTAACGCTGGGCTTTTATTGTGTCGTCACCTTCAGCAAAGACATCACTTCCTTTACTGACTCACCACAACAGTCGGCTCAGACGTAAAGTTTTGAGTCCAGTTTAACAAAGTTTAATTTAGTAAAGTTACATTTATTGAATGAGTCATGAGTGATGAGAAGGTCAAATAAAAGTTGAATTAAAATACAAAAAGAAAAGTTTAGTTTTCATCCAGAGAAACGAGCTGCGGCTCTGTGGATGTTTTTCAGAGGCAGTGATCACAGACACTCACAACACTCACAACACACACAACACTCACAACACTCACAACACACACAACACTCACAACACTCACAACACTCACAACACACACAACACTCACAACACTCACAACACTCACAACACACACAACACTCACAACACTCACAACACACACAACACTCACAACACTCACAACACACACAACACTCACAACACACACAACACTCACAACACACACAACACTCACAACACTCACAACACTCACAACACTCACAACACACACAACACTCACAACACTCACAACACACACAACACTCACAACACACACAACACTCACAACACTCACAACACACACAACACTCACAACACACACAACACTCACAACACTCACAACACACACAACACTCACAACACTCACAACACACACAACACTCACAACACTCACAACACACACAACACTCACAACACACACAACACTCACAACACACACAACACTCACAACACTCACAACACACACAACACTCACAACACACACAACACTCACAACACTCACAATACACACAACACACACAACACTCACAACACACACAACACTCACAACACACACAACACTCACAACACTCACAACACACACAACACTCACAACACTCACAACACACACAACACTCACAACACTCACAACACACACAACACACACAACACACACAACACTCACAACACACACAACACTCACAACACTCACAACACACACAACACACACAACACTCACAACACACACAACACACACAACACTCACAACACACACAACACTCACAACACTCACAACACACACAACACACACAACACTCACAACACACACAACACACACAACACACACAACACACACAACACACACAACACTCACAACACACACAACACTCACAACACTCACAACACACACAACACTCACAACACACACAACACTCACAACACACACAACACTCACAACACTCACAACACTCACAACACTCACAACACTCACAACACACACAACAGCCGTTCTTATATAATCATTCCCTCTTTTCCCTGATTTGTTTGTGTATTTATGTCACACAGATAAATTCAGACCAGCGTGTGGAGGAAGGAAACTGTTTGTGCAGATGAACCGTTCAGTTATTTTCCTGCATCTTTACACTCATGTTGTGACGTTGTAGAAACTGTGTGTGTGTGTTTGTGTGTGTGTGTGTGTGTGTGTGTGTGTGTGTGTGGTGGATTCCCTCAAATTACCATCTTTGTTTTTAGTGTACACAGCGCAGAGGCCTCCTGCGTCATCACACACACACACACACACACACACACACACACACACACACACACACACACACACACACACACACACACACGGAGGGGGACCCTTGTCAATACAGGATGAATGAGAGGAAGTGTAGGGGTGAAGTGATGCGGAATGAGTGGATGAGTGTGAAATGATGAAACAGCAGTTTGGAGGAAGAGGCTGAAATAAAGTGAGACAGCGCACCCTGCTGGTTGATTTAGTCTGTTGACGGAGAGAAAAAGAAAAGGAGAGCAGGGAGGAAGGAAAAGAGAAAATATATCTGCCAAGTTTCATTATGACCAGAAAAAAAGCTGAGAACAACAGGAAAAGGATGGAGAGATGGAGAGAAGGATTCATTCAGAAAAAAAATCTGTAGGATGTAACCTCCTGAGGCTCGTCTGCTGAGCTGTGAAACTCTGCTGCCCTCTGCTGGCTAACACACACACACACACACACACACACACACACACACACACACACACACACACACACACACCCTGAGACCTGATCACATTATTATTATAATATAATTATTATAATCACATCATGATAAATTAGTGTTATAAAGCTTTTCTAATAAAAGGATTTGATTTATATTCAACATGTCACTGAGGAACAGATTCGCAGGAACCTGCATTAAAGCATTTAAACTTGTGACAGTTGTGACAACTTGTTGCTCTGTGACAGTGTGTGTGTGTGTGTGTGTGTGTGTGTGTGTGTGTGTGTGTGTGTGTGTGTGTGTGTTTGATCTCTTCTTTCAGTGCAGTGAACATTCCGGGATGGTGTTTTTTTACCCTGCAGATAATCCACTGATTAACTCTGAACCTGACACCAACACTTTATTAATTTACACCTAAAAATATTTCAGATCTCTAACACAAAGGAAAACCTCACCAGCATCAACATTCTCCAAATCCTTGAAATAAACGTGTAAACGAAGGGAAAAGTCACGGACAGTCTGTGACCTAATAAATCTGCTGTAACTCTTTAACCTGATTGGTCCGCTGGTCTGTTGGGGTGTGTCTTGGTGTGATTTTCAGATGAATGCACCAGTGAAAGGATCAGCGTGTAACAGTGACTCGTCCTGTTCGTTCATTCAGTCACAAACACCTGAAAGTAAAAGTTGTTCATCACAGATGAAAGAAAGTTCGGAGTGAACAGGGAGGAGGTGCTGTCCGCGCTCCGTGGTTCCCTCCGTGGCTCTAATCCAGATTTCCTACATGTTCTCAGATGTCAGACACTCAGGGGGCTCATGTTGCCTTCCTCCTCCTCCTCCTCCTCCTCCTCCTCTTCGGAAACGGGATGTGATGTAAATACACAGCAGTTTTTTTTGTTCCTCTGTCTTTGGAGTGAGCACAGCTCCTTCTCCCAGTTCACTGTTCGGGAAAAAGAGGAGGAAGCAAACATAAAGGCCGTAAAACGAGGAGCAGGGTGAAGCATCAGAGAGACAAAGGGACCGGGACTTTTGTCCACCATGATCCTGTGAGCTCCTCCGTCTGTCTCCGACAACAGTCTCACGACCTGCCGGACCGGACTCCGAGGAGAACGGATCAAAGCGGAGAGAAGCTCGCTGCTGTTGTGGATCCGGAGGGAAACTGCGGACAGGTAAACAGCTGACAGTTGGTGTGTGTTTGTGTGTGTGTGTGTATGTGTGTGTGTTTGGACGGACTGGAGGAGGAAAGAGTTCAGGCGGCTGGAAACTTTGAGCGCATGATAACAGATCTGAGATCAGAGCTGCTGCTGCTGCTGCAGACTGAGGCCTAGACCTGACATCTGAGACCTGAGCGCTGGGATCTGGAGCAGCACAGCGCTGAGTTTACATGGTGATATTTCACAGATGAAACAGATTCTGCTGTCAACTCTGAAAATATGAGCAGGGACGCGCATAAAGACTCATCAGGCTCAGAGAAATGTCATAGAGACGAGAGGAGAAGTGATGAAGGACACTGAATGTTTCTGTAGGAGAGAAAAGGGTCTGAGGTTAATGTTTCAGGATAAACTCACCGTGTAAACAGATTATTACTGAAGCTGAAAAATAAAACAGATTCAAAGTGGAAAGTGAATTCAAACACCAAAGGCCTTAAAACACAACAGCTGCTATAAACCTGCAGTGAGAGTCACTGTCAGAGAACAATATGAAAGTATCAGAGGAGTGTTACTGTTGTTTATCCATGGGACATGAAGTGGCTGTAAACTGAGCTGCACACATGCTGTTTTTAAAAGTTCAGGATTCAGAGTAATATCATGCACAGATTAAAGAGATGAAACACTGATGTGATGGACGACGTCTTCAGACCGCACGCGTACAAACACACACACGTACAAACACACACACGTACAAACACACACACATAAACAGGTAAACATGAGGAAATGGATGGAGTGGAAACATCACTGATCCTGAAACTGTGGTTTTACAATTAAATCACAGAACAAAGGAGGTAAAAGAAAAAACTCAAGGTGTCATTGATACACAACAGACAGAGACTAAACTAAAATTAGGATCAAGCTTTCTAATTCTAAAATATCTAAAATATCCTCTGTGCTGAAAAAACTCTGAGACAAAGTTATTTAAAGCTTTAGATGGAGCTGGATTATGTTATATAACAAATCACTGTACAGATGAACAGAGAAATTCTAATTAGAGTCATAATCATCATAAAAATTACACAAAGTACAAATATTACTGCCACAACAGCACGAGTCTGAGCGGGAAGAAACTAAGATACAATACAGAAAATCAGATGCTGTGTCTGTTCACACACACACTCACACACACACACACACACACACACACACACACACACACACACACACACATACACTCACACACACACACAGTCTGAGGCTGACAGAGCGACAAAGCTTCAGTCAGGAGTGAAGCAGCAGAGCCGTTCTGCAGTGAAACATCAGCTGCATGTGGAGGTTTCATCAGCTGAAAGTGATGGATGTGATGGATGTGATGGATGTGATGGTGGAGCTGAGCGTGGACACTGACTGTGCAGTGAAATCACAGGGGTTTGTCCTGTTTGACCCGTTGGTTGATTTCTGTGGATGATACGATGGTTTTGGCTGCAGCAGCAGGTCGTGACACTCAGTGCTGTCGTTAGGTTCATGCTGTTGTTACCTGCAGTTTATCACTGGGAAATAAGTGTGTGTGTGTGTGTGTGTGCGTGTGTGTGTGTGTGTGTGTGTGTGTGTGCTGGTGACCTCTCGACCTCCTGTAACGTATGTTAGGGATCGTGTTTGGGTTATTTTCATGCTCAGGGCTCAGACAGACACAGACGTCTCCTGGTGAAGTGTCAGAAGGACGTAATCAATATTCTGATTATTAATAGGAAGGATTCTGAAATCAGAATGTTACAAGGTCAGAGTTTCATTCTGTTGATGAGTCCGTTCGTTGAAACCAGTTCAATCCCAAGTGTCAAATATTCTCTGGCTGCAGCTTCTCTGAGGGTTAGATGAGGACACTGAGTGTCTCTGGGTTGTGGACTGTTGGACGTCACCCTGGATAATAAGAAACCATGATGGACGTGTTTCACTGTTTTCTGATCATTTCATTCCAAACACTACTGATCCACTACAGTGAAATGAAAGGATTCTGTAATGTGATGGAGGCAGTGATGGCTGAGCGTGTCAGCTCCCTGCAGGTGTGTTTGAACGGCTTAATGTTTGTGATATGAGGCAATGAAGGGCTGATTTATTGTCTCTTGAAGAGAGTGAGAGAGTGAGAGAGTGAGAGAGAGCCGCCCGGAGCTACGGAGTCTCGCTGATTTCACAACAGCAGCAGCTCAGTGTTTGGCTCAGACTGTGAGAGCTGACGGCTCCGTTCGCTCACAGAACAAACCCAGAACAGAGCAATGGAAGACAGATTGTTTCACACTGCTGCCGCTCTGTTCACCGCTGTGTGTGCAGCTTCAGCATGGAGCTGATGTAAAGTCAGTCAGTGAAAGGGTGAATGTGTTTGTATGGAGAGAAGAACCAGCATGGAACCAGGTCCAGGACTCTCCTGCTGCTGCTGCTGGGTTCATATTTATTTTTCTTGCTCTGTTTAGGAAGAAGAAATAAAGTTTCACCTCAGTCTGCTCTGATGTCTCTTTGATCGTTAAACCTGAGGTGAACCGCAGCTTCGTCCTCATGTTTGTTTCTTGAATTGACAACAATCCTCAGAGGAGACAGGATTCTCGGAAACTTAGAAAATAATTTGTCATTTAAATGATTTCAGTTCCCAAACACAACCAGTTCTCACACATTTTTTATAACCTCGAAATCTAAAACTCATGTTTATTCTTCTTCAGTGTTTTAGTTCAATAACAGGAAGACGTCTTTAAAAAAAGGGACAAAGTTTTGAAAATGAACCAAACTGTAGTAGCTTTCAGAGCTGTCCATCACTTTGAAACTTTCATACTGACAATAGTTTGTCCTTCACGTGTGATTGATAAAAGTCAAAGAAATCACAAAGAATGTCTCATTAAAACTGATCCTGTCCGTCCGAGCCTGTCTCTCAGAGACAGGCTTTAACACGATGACATCAAACCGTCTGAACGAATCCCAGCGTGAGCGAGCGCTCTCGCTTTCCAATAAAAGATCATTCATCCCGTCCCAGTATCTATATAATGTACAGCATTGGATCCAGATCTCCTCTAAACTCTATCCAGCTCAACCTGGAGCCAATGAAGGGATCTGTGTGAGAGATTAGAGCCAGAGATGGAACCACTTTAGAGGCTGCGTCTCGTTAGCAGCAGACGCACAGGAAGACCTGAGAACGCCACCTCCTTCCCGCTAAATCCTTCAGAAGTTTAGATAAACGTCTCAGGTCGTGACCATAAGGTCTCTGACCCTTTTATCAAACTGTGGTCTGAGTTATGATGCTCCCATGATGCCTTTGTGTATAAACACCAGTTCAGCCGCACTGTAAAACACAAACAGAGGAAAAACTGGCGTGTGGAGAGGTGTGTGCAGATAGTTGGAGGTTGGAGGGGAAGCAGCAGGCTCCATCTGCTGAGCTGCGTCCAGCTGCTCGTTAAGAAGCCACAGTGAGGATGGAGGCAGGTGGAGCAGAGAGGAAGAGTCCTGAGCACGGCTGCTGCTGAGGGACGCAGATACAGAATCATCTGTGACGAGATAAACGTCACAAAACCAAGATGATTCATGGGTAAAATTATGCTCTGATGCTCAGTGTGTATCATCAAACAGTGTCTTATCGTCCTCAGACAGGTCAGAGGTCAGCTCCATGGCTTCAGTGTTCAGCAGCTTCTTTGTCACCTGTACTGAAACATCTCTGCTTATTCACATTTATTTGGATCAGGCAGCTGAACGTCCTGTACTTATTCTCCTGGAGAAATGAGGAGGTGTTGTGTGATTGTCCTGGTCATAATCAAAGACACTGAGCTGTGTCCACCTGTGTTTCTTGAGTTGGACGTCGGAGGACCAGCTGATTCGGATTCTGTGGGTTTACATAAAGACAGTCAGGTTGGATCTGGTTCATTTTAAATGCAGTTTATTAAGGACGGTCCCTCTTGTCTGTGCTTGTCACGCTCTCAGTAGATATGCAATGCCTCATGGGAGGAGGGACAGTGATGGAGTGTGATGTGTTGTATTGTCCTGGAGGATTCATGCTCAGAGACAGACAAGGTAAATCAGAGACACAGCTTTGGGGCTCAGGTTGGCTTCAGTCGGGCTGCAGGTGAGTGCAGAGCTGGTCTGTGTCAGCCCTGTAACAGGGTGTGCCCGGCCCGATCCTGCCATGGTGAACTCGTCTTCATCAGTCTGAGGCTTTTAAAGCTGTGAGACGCTCAGAGTCCTGCAGCTTCACAGAGCCTCTGCTCCCCCACCCACCACTGATACCTGTGTGTGTGTGTGTGTGTGTGTGTGTGTGTGTGTGTGTGTGTGTGTGAGTGTGTGTGAGTGACAGGTTTGACCTCAGCGTTACTGGAAAGATCTAAAGTCTTATTGTGAAATCGAGGAGAGAACCAACACATCAAAGATGTGAATGAAATCAAATAAAACACACAGGTTCAAATCAAACACGTTCCACAGCAGGTGAAACACCTGTTTTCCGTGTTTGGATACGAGTGAGAACATTCTTCTGTGAAACGATCTCTCCGTCCTCTGTAAATCATAAAATCGGGCTGAATGATCCCTCGTTCAGGTTTTCAGGTGTGTTTTTAGTTCGCCTCCTCCTTGGCTGCAGTGCTGTCCGTCAGTTCAGAGCTCTGCATGCTAAATCAAGCGCTCCTCACATTCTTCAGATGCCAGCAGCTCTTTTTAAACCCTCGGCTGCTCTGCTCCGGTTTGCACCTCCAACCCATCACCTGCTCTGAGGTTACATTTACATGTTAAACCATCTGCTGATGCTCGTGTGCAATTTTAGACCAAGTGCAGGAGCGAAAGCTGAGCCTGGAAATGTGGCTGTGAACGTGCACCTTAAACCCCTGAACTGACCGAGTCCCTCCACCGATCTGACGAGTCGGAGTCACAGAACATGCATCGACACACGATTGTTTGGGTGTGTTGGGAGAAAACACTGACACATGAAGTTGTGAAGACTCTTCAGATTTTTGTCACGTGTTGATTTTCATAAATTACTAATGTGCACAAAAATTTCAGATATTGTTTTATTTCTTTTCTGTTTGCTGTTGATAAGCAGCTGCGAGTCTTTACCGCCTGATAGAAACACACTGACAGTCTGCCATTACAGTGTGTGTGTGTGTGTGTGTGTGTGTGTGTGTGAGTGTGTGTGTGTGTGTGTGTGTGTGTGTGTGTGTGTGTGTGTGTGTGTGTGTGTGTGTGTGTGTGTGTGAGGCCTCTGCTCAGCTCTGTGTGTTTTTCATTGTTTATTGTGTTGCATAATCAGACAGACAGTGCTGCAGCTACAGAGCGGCTGCACTCAGACTGAAACACAGGCTCTGCGTCGGTGTGTGTGTGTGTGTGTGTGTGTGTGTGTTTGTGTGTGTGTGTGTGTGCGTGTGTGTGCGTGTGTGTGTGTGTCGCTGTCTTTGCAGGTGAAATATAACAGAGGACGTCCTGTTTGAGAGATAAATCCACGTCCCTGTGTCTCACACACACTCGGATCAGACGTGGATGCAGTTTATTCACTGGTCTGTGCTGAGCCAGGTTCAGGTGGTGGACGCTGAGCTGTGACGTCCCGGTCTCTGAGACGAGGACAGCTGTGACTGACCTCAGTGTCCCTGCTGTTCTCACACACCAGTGACTCCGTTAGTGACCTATTACTTTCACAGGTCACTGCTAATGTAGTGAAGACGTATGTGTCTTGGAGAGACGGATGCATTTACACCTTTTCACAGCGTGCTGTCAGGCCACATCAGGAACCTCAGGCTGTTCCTGGTTCTTCCGGACGGCCTCGCTGGAAAACGCAGTGTTGACACCACAGAGGTTTACGATCTCTGGAAAGTTACCACAGCCGTTTCATTCTCTGTCGCAGGGATCATGAGGTAACGTGTAGGAACATTTGGTGATGGAAGCTGCTGCGTTCCAACTACACATCTCCATCATGGTCTAAAGTCAGAGACGCTTTTCTGTGAAAGGTGGAGCCTCTGAAAGGGTTTTCTCCTCTGTTCTTTCATGTTCTACTGTGTTCTCTACTGCTCGGTTCTGTTTTGTTCTCAGTGAACTCTGTCTCATTCACCCCCCAACCAGAGGGAGAAAGAGAGAGAGAGATGCAGATTCCTGTGTGTAACAGTAAGAGAGAGAGAGAGAGAGAGAGAGAGAGACTTGGAGAAAGGCATGTGGATTCCTGTGTGTTTGTGTGAGCGAGAGACATAGACACAGACGGGGAGAGAGAGAGCTCTGGGTTGCGTTGAATGTTTGGAATGTTGAGGCTTTTGGCTCCAGTTTGTTCTGACGGAGGAGGGAGGAGGGAAAGAAGGAGGGAGGGGAGGCGAGGGGAGGGGAGGGGAGGGGGGACAGAATGAGCGGAAAAGAGGATAGAGGGAGGGACGAGGGAGGAGATAAGGAGGGAGGAAGGGAGAGGGAGATAAAGAAGGAGAAGAAAAAGGAGAGGAAGCTAAGATGGAGGAAAGCAAAGCGGCTGCTGCTTTATTTCTTCATCAGTCCTTCTGTTGTTTACAGCCTTTAAATAATCAATTAATTGTTTAGGTGTAAACAAACACTGGCTCTAATGTCTCTGTATCTAAAGTGCTAACGCTACACAGCATTCATTCATATTTATCTCCCTCAGCGTCCTCACCAGAAAAACAGCAGCATCACTTGTTTGTTCCGATGTTCACGTCACAGGAACAGATAATAAACAAAAACGTTCAGCCCTGGGCTTCTGATGATGATGATGATGAAGAAGAAGAGACTGTCTGAGAGAGATTATAAACAGCAGCAGAAAATAATCAGCAGAGTGACGGGTAATGAGAGTGGACAGGGCACAGAAACATGTCCACATGTGGAGAAGGTTTCTCTAACTGTGACCACGTGGTTTGAATCCAGCCACGGCGTAGAGACGGCCGCCCAGAGACGGACTCATGAGAGCAGGTTTGGTAACGATCAAACACAGACAACCTGTTTTGTTGTTGAGACGCGGGGACTTGTTTGTGTAACGTACAAACTTTGGTCAGTCGACCAAACGCTCGTGTTTCAGCCATTTTGTGGCCTGAAATCTTTCATCCACAGTTTCAGCCTGAAATACAATAAAAGCTGATTCTTCTCAGCATCTGAAACTCAGGAAACGGTTTGGAACGAAGCCGGATCTGCTTTTTGTTTCACTGCCAGTTTCCTCACTGGGTTAAATGTTCTTAAACTGGGACTCATGTCTCTCTGTCCCGTTCTCCCCCCGCTGATCGTTTTTACTGCGCCTGTCTCTCTCTCCATGTTTTTCTCTCTCTCTCTCTCTGGTCATGTGATTTAGCTGTAGAGATGAGCAAGAGTGCAGGAATCTGAGCTGCAGCCAACTCATTACACAAAGCTCTCTCTCCCTCTCTCTCTCTCTCCCTCTCTCTCTCTCTCTCTCCCCCAGCCGTTGCCAGAAAATAAAAAGTGAACCGCTGCTTTCTGGTCCAGCTCGGCTGAGGTGAATGAACTCACTTCCTGAAGCCTGAACAGATCTACGTCAGAGAGCGAAGACACAGGAGACAGAAGAGGGAAGGTGGTTTTTGGAGTCAATTGTGTTCTTCAGTGTTCGCAGCTCCGTCGGTGCAGAGCCGGTTTCAGAGTCTGTCTCCTCAGAATCTGACTCAGAGTCAGCTTCAGACTCAGAGTCTGTCTCCTCAGAATCTGACTCAGAGTCAGCTTCAGACTCAGAGTCTGACTCCTCAGAATCTGACTCAGAGTCAGCTTCAGACTCAGAGTCTGACTCCTCAGAATCTGACTCAGAGTCAGCTTCAGACTCAGAGTCTGACTCCTCAGAGTCAGCTTCAGACTCTGACTGTGCTCAGAGAGCTGCTGCCGTTCAGTCGCAGGCCACAGTCTGATCACACTGATCAGTTTCCACCTGGAGGTTCGGCCTCTGCGTGTGAGTCAGCTGTCTCGTCTCGTACCGCAGACAGTGATCAGACCTCAGACTGACCTCAGGCCTGTGCTGCACTGGCACCTCTGGATCGTCCACGTCCAAACAGACAGACGTGGGGGGACGTTTCTCTCGTCATTTTCGGGAGAATTTCCCAGTTACGCTCATATCAAATCAGTAATGTAATCAGAGAAATAGTTGTGAGTCCAGTGCTGAGATGCTGCTCAGCTCAGCTCCAGATGCTCAGAACGTCTCTGTGCAGATGTTGAAAGCTGAGAGAGAGTGAAGCCACTGAAACGTCCGGCTGATCCTGGATCTGGTTGTTGAAGTTTCACTTCAGCTCGGTTTGTCTCTGCTTCCGTCCATTGTCCTCCTCTGCACCTTTTCTCTTCCCGTTTCTGCCTCGACTTCATCTCCCTCCTCTCCCTCCTCCCCCTCCTCCCTCTCCTCCCCTCCTCCTCCCCGCTTTGTGTTTTCTCTCCTTCCTCTTTTTTCTTATCAGTCCTCAGCCTCACCCTGCTGTCTGTGCTCAGCTACTCTCTTCCTCCCTTTGTCTCCCATTCCATTTTTTTCTACTCTTCTTTCTCTCACCCCCCATCTCCCCCTCCCACCATCTCTGTCTGTCTCTCTCTCCCCCGTCCAGCTGTTTCTCCAGTGAGTCGCAGACAGAGAAAGAAAATGTCCAGAATAAGAGACGAGTGAGACGCTGTAGCATACATGAACAAAAGAAAGAGTGTGTGTGTGTGTGTGTTTCAGTGTTGCATAACCTCTGAGTGGGCTGCTGCTGTTTGTGTCCAGTATTTATAAACTCCAACAGCAATAACATTGTGAAATCACACACACACACACACACACACACACACACACACACACACAGTCCTCTTGTAAGTGGTCAGGAGTCCTCGTCTGTCCATCCTGCTGTAGTAGAAACAGTGACAGTTTTGTGTGTGAGACCCTGCAGTTGTCGATGTTGTGTAGTTGTGTTGTGTTCACAGCTTCACAGCAGATAATCAGTGAAGCGTCTCTTCATGTTGAGGGTAAACTGAACCTTCTCCTGCTCTCAGCTCATGTTTGTTACCACAGAGCAGCTGAGTTGTACGTGGAGGTGGACCGGTGGTTGTTTGCCTCCATGTCATCCATTACACAGGTGACGCGTGCGCCTTGTCAGGTGACTTCCTGTCTGTCTGCCTGTCACTGAGCCTGAAGCTTTAAAAGGTTAAACAGCGAGTTGCAGGTGTGTCTGTCCTGAACCGTGTGCTGACCAATCAACCC
The DNA here is from genome assembly GCF_017976425.1 of Toxotes jaculatrix. NCBI lineage: Eukaryota > Metazoa > Chordata > Actinopteri > Toxotidae > Toxotes > Toxotes jaculatrix. The sequence continues at coordinate 1,076,806 of NC_054400.1, forward strand.
GTGAAACTTCGCTCCAGTTAAAAACAGTTTCAGAAACTCGACGTCAGTTGTTGATTCAACCAATCATTCGTCTTTGATGTCATGGTGTTAATGTGTCTCAGCTGTGTGAGTCAACACACGTGTGCGTCCACAGTCAAACTGTGTCCATGATAAACTGATTCTCCCTGAGACTTTACCACACAACACATTTAAAGTGACCACAAACAAACAGTGAAGAATTATTAATCATTTCAAATTCTGTACATCAGACTATAAATATGAATATATATAAATATAATATTCAGATAAATAATCTGCATGAATGATAACAAGTTCAACATCATCAGAGTCTGAGACGTTACCCAGGATGCAACTCTCTGAACTCAAAAATCACAGGAAGTGAATCACTTTTTCAGCAACAACAACAATAACAACAATTCTCTCACTCTCTCTCTCTCTCTCTCTCTCTCTCTCTCTCTCTCTCTCTCTCTCTCTCTCTCTAACTCAGAGATGTAGCGTGTGTGTTGGTGTGATCTGCGGACCATCATGCACCTCTTCCTGCTGCTGATTCTTCAAGCCACAGCAGCCTTCGGACAGATTGACCCTGGTACGGACACACACACACACACACACGCACACACACACGCACGAACGCACGAACGCACGCACGCACGCACGCACACACAAACACCAACACACAGATTAGTTCATGTTTTACTTCTCTCTCTCTCTCTCTCTCTCTCTCTCTCTCTCTCTGTGTGTGTGTGTGTGTGTGTGTGTGTGTGCGTACGTGTCACAGCACACTGTCGCTATGCCTTGGGCATGGAGGATGGCCGAATCAAAGATGATGACATCACAGCATCCAGCCAATGGTATGAGACCACGGGACCAAAGTACGCCAGGTGAGTGTGACGCGTGACACCGATGGTTAATCCAGTGATTTTCATCACAACAAAAAAGCTGAAGTTATTCATTAAACTAAAGTATCGTGTGTTGTCTGTCACAGTTTGTCGAGTCCTGATTTTAAGTTTCACCCTTTAAATGTAACGTCAGAGTGAACAGCTGTAATTTCACAGCTGAAATAAACATGAACAAAGAAAAATAAAAGCAACAAACACATCGTTGATGAAGGTCTGAGGTCAGCATGATAAGGATCCGCAGGCCGTCAGTATTAACTGTGTGTGTGTTCACAGGCTGAATCGTGAGGAGGGAGACGGCGCCTGGTGTCCTGAGGGACAGCTGGAGCCTTCAGACAGTCAGTACCTGCAGGTCTGTGTCCCCTCGCCGCCTCAAAGAAAGAAAACACAACCTCAAACATGTTCAGCCGTGTGCAGTACTTAAATGGCCAAGGCTGTGGGTTAACGAGGGGGGTTGGACTCAGAAAGAACCTGTGAGCTGATGCACAGGAAAAAGAGAAAGATTCAAAAGATTGTCTTTGTCTCTGGTCTCTGGACTCTGGTGTGTCACATGATTTGACAGAAACCTTTTGACTGAGCTGTTGACGTGTTTCTCAGGTGGACCTGGGCAGGTTGACCTTCCTGACCGTGGTCGGGACTCAGGGACGATACGCCAGAAACTCGGGGAACGAGTTCGCCCGAGCTTATCGCCTGAACTACAGCAGGGACAGTTTACTGTGGAAGTCCTGGAGGAACCGGCTGGGAAACACGGTGAGTGACCCAGATGTTTCACTGCAGAGGTTCAGACAAAGCACCGTGGGTCAGGACTGTCTGAGGGGACGAGACAGAGTTAAAAACGAGGCAGGAAAACCGTCTGAGACGCAGAAAGAATGGAAGAAAATCTGTGGAGGAAACGTGTGACGGAGCGATAGAACGAAGCGAGGGAGGAAAGAATGGGAGAGAGAGGAAGGAAAAGAAAAGAAAATGATGCTTTTTCACTCTGAGCTGCTTCTGGTCATTCACACTCATATCAGAGGAAATTACATTTACACACCAGCTTCCTGTTGGCTGCTACGGCAACACCGTCAGGACACGCTTTAAACACTGGGCCATGTTTTTAATCTGAGGCTGGTTCACTCACACGTTTCCTCCCTCACATTCAAACCGGGAACTTCCCAGAAGCACCTCAGATTTCTTCTGTCTGGATTCATTTAAAGAGAAGATGAAGTCTCTCTTTTCTTATTCTGAGATATGAATTTAGAAAACACTCGTCAACGAGCACAGTTCAGACGGTGATGATGATGAGAACGGGCTCGCACCTCTGACTTCTGTCTTTTATTTTATTTTTAGTGAATACAGAGTTTGGTATGAAAACCGGGATCATAATCTTCGTATCTGAATAAATCTACAACGCTGCAGTTCACTGTGAAATGAACGACACTCTCTATAGAGCAGAAAACAAACATAAATCCGATGTGAAGTTTGTGTGTGATTCATATTTCAGTGACTCAGGAAGCCTCAGTGTTCAGAGAGCTGCAGTGTTACTGTCCATTCACCAGCGTGATGAACTGAGACTCAGCGTGTGACTGAGATCTGATCTGATCAGGGAAGCTGCTCTTTGTTTCTCATTCTGTACATCTCCATGGCATCTGTTACCAGGTGATGGAGGGAAACAAAAACGCCTACGCCTCTGTCATCAACGACCTCCACCCGCCAATCATCGCCCGCTACATCCGCCTGATCCCGGTCACCAAGCTGTCCACCACTGTCTGTATGAGAGTGGAGCTGTACGGCTGTCCCTGGGATGGTAGGCCGCGTGTAAATGTGTGTGTGTGTCTGTGTATGTGTGTGTGTGTGTGTCTGTGTATGTGTGTGTGTGTGTGTGTGTGTGTGTGTGTGTTTTATCCAGTGTTTAATCCACCTTAACACAACCCTGTTAATGTTTTGTGTAATAAACGTCTTTTATTTTACTTTTTATTTTTACTTGTATTAAACTTTATCACAGTTGATCAAAGACAACAGAAAAAAAAACGTATTTAGAAAGTGAAACAGAATCTTTATGTAAGTTGTTTCTCGTCAGTTTGAACCTCTGAAGTGAAAAGATTTGGGGCTTTTATTTTGGTGGCAGCAGTGATTTCCTTCCTCCAGTCAGTGCTGCTCAGTGTGTCTCTCTCTCTGGTCTGTCTTTAACTTGTCCTCCTCCCGCTGCAGACGGTCTGATCTCCTACAGCGCTCCGGAGGGTCAGCTCATGATGCCGCCCGGTTATTCCATCGCCAGCCTCAACGACTCTACGTATGACGGCGTGCACGAGAGGAGGCGAGTGACGCACACGCTCACCACGCTTCAGCGTTTCTTCTTTTCCCGCTCTGTGTGACTGACAGCCGTCTTGTCCAATAGGAAGCTGTTTGGTGGGATGGGTCAGCTGACAGATGGCGTGATCGGCCTGGACGACTTCCTGCTGACGCGTCAGTACCACGTGTGGCCGGGCTACGACTACCTGGGCTGGAGGAACGACTCGCTGGGAACTCAGGGATACGTGGAGATGGAGTTTGTGTTCGACAGGCAGAGGAACTTCACTTCCATGAAGGTCCGTGTTGATTTCAGCCATTCATCCATTCATTCATTCATTCATTGGGAGGCTTGGACTGTGCTTCTGTGCCTAAGATGTGTGCGACATGTTGCTGCTAAACACGAACAAAAAAATCCCACTTAAAAAAAATGTACGGATTCACATTTCTGTCCAGTTTATACATGACTTCACATCACTTCCATGAATTCACCCTCACTTCCACTGTGATCTTCTGTTTCTCTCATTTTATTACACTGATGCTTTAATTTTAAACTATTTTACTTTAACTTTATTCAGAACGTGTCTCACCATGTATGTTTCTGTATACACTTTACCTTGCTTATTTCACCGTGTGGAGCACGGTGCATCAGGATGAATAAATCCTTATTTCTCTGATGCTGTTGTTTTAAACGACTGCAGAACCTCAAATCCCTCCTCTGTCCGTCCAGGTTCACAGCAACAACATGTTCTCCCGCGGTGTGAAGATCTTCTCCTCCGTCTCCTGTTGGTTTAAACCCCGCCTCATCGCCGGCTGGGAGGCGGAGCCTGTGGAGTTCAAGACGGTGCTGGATGACAGGAACCCGAGCGCCCGATACGTCACCGTGCCGCTGAACCGCCGCGCCGCCAAATCCCTCCGCTGCCGCTTTTACTTCGCTGACGTTTGGATGATGTTCAGCGAGATCTCCTTTCAGTCGGGTAACACACACACACACACACACACTCACACACACTCTCTCACACACACACTCTCTCACATACACACACACACACACACACACACTCACACACACACACACACACACACACACACACACTCACACACACTCACACACACACATCATTTACATTTCTGCCAAAATAGAAAAATAAAATAACTTTCTGTTATTTGTCCTACAGAGGACACCGTACTGCCGACACTGGTGGTGACTTCCCCTCCAGCCAATGAGGAGAGCGCCTTGACAACCACACCAAAGACATGTATGACCTTTGACCTCACCCTTTTCCTTAGACATGAAGTAAGAGTGGACAGTGTCTGAACCATGCTGTGCTCATCATTTTAACATCGACAGAAAAAATTCACCTTAAAATTGAGACATTAACATTCGTACAGCAGCAGGAAAAGTGTTTTTGTCACGTTGTGTCACGTATCTTCCTTAGAAACCATTTGTTTAACGTTAGCCTTGTTTAACGTTAGCTTTGTTTAACGTTAGCCTTGTTTAACGTTAGCTTTGTTTAACGTTAGCTTTGTTTAACGTTAGCCTTGTTTAACGTTAGCCTCATTCGTAGACAGCTGTTCTCTCATCACTGACTCTCAGGTCCTGATGTTTCTCCGTCTCCACAGCAGCTAGTCCATCAGCCAGCGATCCACCAGATGACGGCAACACGCCCATTCTGATTGGCTGCCTGGTGACCATCATCCTGCTGTTAGTCATCATCATCTTCCTCATCCTCTGGTGTCAGTACGTCTGTAAGGTGCTGGAGAAGGTGAGGAGACAAAGCGCTGACTCCAGAAGTTTTGTCAGTGTCTCATTTGCTTTGGATGTTTTGGACGTTTATTTTCCTTTTTTGGAGATAAAGATTCGAGTCTGTGGCTTTGTGAGTAATGTTTATTACATCCCTGAGGTCACTGCAACACTTGAAGTTGTTTTCTGTTTTAGTCGTGTGCTTAAATTTCTTCATGAACTCAAAGAGATTGAAGTCAGGTTTTATAAGTTTAGGTCCGACGAGCTGCTGGACTCTGACAAACGTCAGGTCGCTGCCGTGTCACAGAAAATACCATAAAGAATAAAACAACACACAGAAGATGTTTGTTTTAGGGCTTTTTCCTCCTCTTCCAGGCTCCACGTCGGATCCTTGAAGAGGAGGTGACAGTTCGACTGTCGTCCTGCAGTGATACCATCATCCTGCAGACCCCCCCTGTGCCCCCCCGCTCCGGACACGCCCTTACAGGTAGTCAACAGCAGATGCTGTACTCAGCATCTTCGATCTGTTGGTCCAGGAGTCACTGAATGTCCTTATGTTTCTCACCAGCTCTGTTTCCCCATAAGAATGAACAGGAAGGAACCAGTGCAAAGGAATTTCTCCTCACAACTTTACTGAGAACTCAACTTTAGTCATTCACACATTCATTCATTCATTCTCTCACTAATTTTGTCGACTTATCGAGACTCATCGGATCACCTGAAAACTTCTCTGTGGACTCCTGCAGGAAATGTCTGCTTCTTGTTCATGTGATTCATTCATGTGTTGTGTTTCCCTCAGGCCCCGCCAACATGGACCCTCACTATGAGAGAGTTTTCCTGTTGGACCCACAGTACCAGAACCCGGCGCTGCTCAGAAACAAGCTGCCCGAGCTGTCGCAGAGCGCTGAGGCCTCAGGTAAACGCTCACTGTGCTCAGTCATTACAGATGAGTGTGAGACTGCCACTCGCCTCTACAGGCACGTCACCATGTTTATGTTTTATTGACCATCTGTGGAGGTTTACTGATCGTAAACGAGGAGCTCCCTCATCTATGGAAACATAAACCTGGGTGGAAGTTATTGTGAATTAGCGACGCCTTAAAAATGTTCCAGATGCATCCGTGTCTGAACCCCGGGCTCCTCTCGCCCATAGTCAGCTGGGACGGGCTCCAGCTCCCTGCGACCCTGACGGATCAGGCGGTATAGAAGATGGAGAGATGAATGTCAGAGAGATGAATGTCAGAGAGCGGAGGCCTCTGCTGAGACAGACTGCTGCACTCTGCCCCCAGCTGGCCACTTCAGAAACCTCACACATCTGCCACAGGAAAAACCTCAGCGCTCTGTCTCTTATTTCCTCTCATCAGCTGTTCGCTCATGGACAGCTCCTGAACTCATTTCCTTTATTTCCTCTGGAACATGTTGCACATGCTCTGTCTCTTCTCGTTTTGTCTCTCACTCTTCTTTTCATATTTTCTTGATGATGCTGTAAGAAACTGCAGAGTCTGCACACTCATTCATTCTGCAGTGTTTCTCTCCTTTACCTCCCTCCCTCTCTCTCTCTCTTTTCATTACCTCCTCTTCATCCTTCTCCTCTCCCTCCAGCTCTCCTCCTTGGTAATCCTCTCTATGACCTCCTCCTGCTGACTTCCTGTCACATGACGTCAGGCTGGCTGCGTGGTAAGAGCTGAAAGGTGTGACTTCAGACGTTTAAACATCAGTCAGACGCAGCGGTAAAAACCTTCCTCATGTCTGCTGCGTCTCACACTGTCGTCATTCTGACTTTTCCCTGTGGACGGAAACCTGTGAGGTTAAAGTTCAAAATAATTTAATTCTGGAAGTCATGAAAATTAAAATATCAAATCACTAATGATGAAAATGTAACATACATGTGCTCCTCCAGCTGACATGTTTCCCATTAGCCTCCTTATTATCTCGCTATCGTAGGATAACAAAACTGTTTTAAGATAAATGATGTTTTTACATCTAGAATAAAAAAGTTGTTTTCCTGAATGAATAAATATTGAATATTTAATAGTAGTTTATTAATACAGCATCAGCCGGCAAAGAAGTGAATCTCTGTGCTTACGCTGTGGTGTCACAGTGCAGATTTACAGTGATGGCACCTTGGTTTCCTCAGCCCTGAACCTGGATCAGTCTATTAGGCGTGCAGTTTATCTGGATTACATGTCACTGATGTGCAGGATGAGGCTGAACCTTCTGAAGTGTTCTGAAGATGACGGAGAAACGTTTTACTTTAGAGATAAAAAGAGAGTCGACATGTTTTCATGAGAGAGGAGACTCTGTAACAGCCACACACAGCTCAGGGATGAAAGTGGATTAAAAAGAAAGTTCTCAGGCCACGGCCGTTTTTGGCTTTTATTATAATAATTTTAAAAATCTGAAATTCTTCCAGTGTTGTGGAAATGTTTTGTGTGACTGTGGAAGAACTTTATCTGAAGCTGTGAAGACGATAATATTTTTGACCCAAATTAAAAATCTCTCTCTGTCCATCAGCGTGTGGGGGAGGGTACGCTGAGCCTGACGTCACCCAGTGCACACCGCACCAGTGTTTCCATAGCAACGCACCGCACTACGCCGAGACGGACATTGTACGGCTGCAGGGCGTCACCGGGAGCAACATGTACGCCGTCCCCGCCCTCACCGTGGACTCTCTCACCAGGAAGGACATCTCTGCTGCCGAATTCCCACGGCAACAGCTGATCTTCAGAGAGAAGCTGGGGGAGGGGCAGTTTGGAGAGGTGAGGGGGAAGGGGGGCGGAGTCAGTGACCGTGTCCTTGAAAATTTGTGGACGAACGAAAATAAAACAAAGCTTGAAAGGTTTCTGAAAACGAATGAATGAACGAATGGACTTGATTTCTCTTGATGTTCTGGTCTTCAGGACTCTGATCGGGATTTCTTAATGTCCTGCAGGTCCACCTGTGTGAGGCTGAGGGACTCCCTGAATTTCTTGGGGAGGGGTCGCCCCTCCCTGACAGAGACGGCCACTCTGTGCTGGTGGCTGTTAAACAGCTGAGGGCCGACGCCACCAGCCAAGCCAGGTATTTACGTGCGGCTCCAGTGTCTGTGCATGTTCACACCATCGTATTCCCGTAAACTGGATCCAGGCGCTGAACAGGATCGATCCAGGCTGTTCAGTGGTTGTTACCAGTTTTACCCGTAGTGATGGTTCCCAGTCTGAGAACCAGGACCCCGTAACTGCTCGCAAGCTAAACCTGAGGGGTCACTGCATGTTTTCACTGAGGATTAGGTTCTTAGAGGTGGTTTGAAGATAATTCATGTCTGAGTTGAAGAGTAAACCTGAAAACGTCTCCTCTCGTCTCCCTGCAACCGTCCGTCCATCAGGAACGACTTCCTGAAGGAAATAAAGATCATGTCTCGCCTGAACGACCCCAACATCATCCGGCTGCTGTGTGTGTGTGTGTCGTCCGACCCGCTGTGCATGGTGACCGAATACATGGAGAACGGAGACCTCAACATGTTTCTGTCGCAGCGGGAGATCGAGAGCACGCTGACACATGCCAACAACATCCCTTCAGTCAGGTTAATACACCATACGCACAGTTCATGCTGTTCACACATGCCAACCACATCAGCCACACTTCCTGTTCGCTGAACTTTTCAAAGCTTCATGTAGGTTTTTGATGCAAACAGTAGGGGGCGACACTTTTCTTCAGAGGAGGATGAATTCAAGTTTCTCCTTTTCTTTCACCTCACCTCCTTCAGTGCTTCTCCTCCTCATCTCTTGCCCTCTCCCTCCCCCCAGTCTATCCGACCTCCTCCACATGTCGGTGCAGATCTCGTCGGGGATGAAGTACCTGGCATCTCTGAACTTTGTGCACAGAGACCTGGCCACGAGGAACTGCCTGCTGGACCGTCGCCTCACCATCAAGATCGCCGACTTCGGGATGAGCAGAAACCTGTACAGCAGCGACTACTACCGCATCCAGGGCCGGGCTGTGCTGCCCATACGATGGATGGCCTGGGAGAGCATCCTGCTGGTGAGGGACAGGGGGACAGATATAACTTAACTCTTATTCATTATGAATGTTAGTGTAGTAGTGTCTGTGCAGCTGTAAAATTATGTGAGGAAATGTTAGAAGTTTTCAGGGACAAGCCGAACCTGGTCTCAAAAAAATCCAGTGCTTTACAGTGAGAGACGTTTGTGTCAGGAAACAAAAACCCTCATGGACCAAAAGGACAGTTTCTTAGAAGCTCCATCCTGAAATGTAAAAGTTTGACTTCATTTTATGTCCATGCCCCCCCTCCTCCTCCCCCGTCTCCAGGGTAAGTTCACCACAGCCAGTGACGTGTGGGCGTTTGGTGTCACCCTGTGGGAGATCTTCACTCTGTGTAAGGAGCAGCCCTACAGCCTGCTGTCTGATGAACAGGTCATAGAGAACACTGGCGAGTTCTTCAGGAACCAGGGCAGACAGGTGAGATGAATCAAACACCCCCTCAAAGAGCAGAGTTCAGTTCAGTTCTGATGGATCTTTCATCCAGGTGTGGCTGATTCTGACTCTGCTCATTCCACCTTTCACCGTTTCTTCATCTGTAAAATGTCCTTTGATTTTCAGTAGATCATGCTCACACACCTGTGGAATGCCTTTTCCACTTCTGTCCTCTCAGATTTTCCTGTATGCTCCTCCGCTCTGCCCACCTTCTCTCTTCGAGCTGATGATGCGTTGTTGGAGTCGAGATATCCCCAACCGACCCTCCTTCGAGGGACTTTACCAAGCCCTGAGGCCCCACGTCAACCAGTGAGCCAAAGTCGCTGGGATGTACCACTCGGGCTGTCCTTGGCGGCGGGTTCGTCCCTCTCTGGACTCCTGGAAGACAATAGATTGACATGAGAAGACAGAGGACTGGTATTGAGTAACAAGAGCGAGCCGCTGTCAGAGGGAATGAGGAAACCGGCAGAGCTGTGGTCAGAAGGTTGGTTTGCTTTGTGTGAACAGCAGCAGGATGGAGACGGGAGAAGGCCGGTCAGCTCGGAGGAACGTTTCACAGGATCAAAACCTTTCAGCCGTAGTGAACAAAGTTTTCTAAGCTTTCTGCAGATTTCTGTCAGTGCCAGTTTCACAGTTTCATCCATCTCTTTAAAGCCTCTTTGACCAAAACGTCTTGTTGGACCTTTTGACATTTCTTCTTTTCATGGTGTTATGGTGCCAAAGATGCCGTAAACTTTATTTTCTTCCTCTCTGGACGGACTCTTCAGTCTCTGTAGTTTCTCCTGTCCCTGTGTTTTTTTTATTATTATTGTAAAGCACTGTGTCTGTGTCTCTCAGTTATTCATGTTCCTATATTAACCCACACTGGAGCTGGTTAGGGTCAGATTGTAGCGTAGGATTTGATTTTTAGATTTTTATTGTATTTTATTTTTCTTGGTTTATTGTATTTCACTTGTTTCGGTCTTTTTTGTGGATATGAATGTTGTTCAGCTGAGGTTCACATCACGGTGCCAGAGGCTGGGGTGAAACCTGTGAGCTTCACAGACTGAGAATCAGTCAGTAACTGTGGCTACTTTAGGAAAGAATCACAATCAGGAAAAAAAAGAGAAACAAAGACTGTTAGTGTTAAAATTATTAGATTATTATCATAAAACCGTAAAACTAATCGTCATCAAGTGACATTGTACCAGTGACATCTGTAAACTGGTGTGTTACGTTAGTAACCTGTGGGAACAGTGGGAATCAAACCAGCATTAACAGCACAGGTACTGCATGTTGTGGGGGGGGGGGGGGTCAACCCTCAGAGTGTGTAATGCAAAGATCTAACATCAAGGTATCACTTTACCTTTGTCTGTTTTTACAGTGGGGCCTAAAAACTGTGTGTTAAGTGTGTAAATGTGTATGTTGGAGCCCACAGACCTGCAGGTGTACATGCTTCGTCTCCACCCGCCCTGTTCTGCCTGGGTGGAGTTAGTGGTGGTGTAAATTAGTTTGGTTTGGGTTAACAGCATTAAGATTTTAAAATTCAAAGTCTGTAGTTTGATCACAGTGAAACAATTCACAAACCAGTCAAATTCAGAAACCAGTCAAATTCAAATATTTCCCAGTCAGAAACCTTTTCCCAGCAAATCAAACCCAGACAGAAGGTTGGACTCAGTCTTAAAGACAACGGAGACACCAACAACCTCTGTGCAGATTTTGGTTAGCTTTCTGTCTCTGCCCGGTTTGACAGTGTTAGCCTGGGTTTGGTGTGATTTTGAAGACATGCCACGATCCGACCACATCAAGGTGAAATTTGGGGCGAGGGGAGATGAAGCGTTACATCTACACTTTGGGCCATTTGCAGCAGAACTACTGTGTTAGAAGGGGACCCTCGGGGCCGGGGGCCAATGAGCCACGAGGGGCTGAGGAGCAGGAGCTGATACACATCGGACAGGTGAAGCCATCAGAAAAGCCCCACCTCTCGCAGCCTCTCACAGCCAATCACTGCTGCACCTTTCCTAACATCCTAAAGGAGATTCGTGTGAGTAAATACGTGTTCTTTTCCTTTGCTAACAGCAGGCACAAACAATGACCTGTCAACAAGATGTTTGAAATCTACAATGATTTTTACCGCATAGCATTCAAAAGAGTCTTGTTTACAGAACTAATGCAGGATAGATGCAGCACAGAACAACCAGAGTGCAGGGCTGTGGCCTCTGTAGTGTCCACAGCCCTGCACTCTGTGGAAGGATGGATACAGAGAAACAGGTGGTGATGACGGGTCTTCCATTTCTAACCATGATGTCAGGATGAAAAGCAAGTAAAACTGAAGGTGGTTGACCGACATTGTAACTGGATGAGTGTGTGTTGTTCCATTGGGTTTCTAATGGGCCGGTCGCACCAGCATTTTAAACATCAGAATCTCACCATGGCCAGATTTGTCTCAGTGGAACAAACTGGTGCAAACCAAAATCACGTTCACAGGAAAGACGGAGGAAGACCAGATACGTTGAGTCTGAGTGTATCCCTCAGTGTTTTTGTTGTTACAGTAGTGTTTTGTTATCTGTACTGTATCTTAACACAACATATGTGTGTATGAGTGTGTGTGTCTGAGAGAAAATGAGTTTTGTGAACGAGTATTCTCGACATTCCTTTGAGCACTGGGAGCTAGTTGGGATTAAAGTGGTTAACCAGAGTTGCTCTGTTGTGCCAAATTATGTGATTAAATGAGGGAGAGAGGATTTTTTTCTAAACCAGAGGAAAAAGTGCAGTAAGTAAGGAAACCACTAAACTCAATCTCCCAGAGTCCTTTGCTACAGTGAGCCTGTGTATTTCGTTCTGGTTGCATTAGAGAGATAGACGAGTCTTTTAGTTTGATAGTGTACAGTATAAGAAATCTATAATATCTCAGTGTGTGAATGCAGATTAGGTGTGATAATTGATTATCTATTGAATTTATAGAAGCTATTTCTCTGATTATCTCTGTTGTGGGAAGGTGTTGGGTTTTTTCTTTTTTCTAACAGGAACTCAGCAGAGTTGAATCTGATTAACAGCTGTGTTCTCTCCAGTTTCTCATCCACACTGTTTGATCTTCAGTCTCATCTTCAGTATTGTTTCAGATGTATGTTGTACATAGGCTAGTAGCTGTGTATATTAATATATTGGGAGTTGGGAACTTCTTGGTTCTGTCGTCCCAAGTCATTTTCACTCTGTATCCTCTCATGTCTCCGTTTGTTTTTCTTATTATAAACAGTAAAATTTATAAAACACAAGAGTCGAGATTGTGTCTTTTTTTTTTTTTTTTTTTAAAGTAAAATCTTTTTTTCTATCTATTTGCAAGCAACCTGCGTTTACTGTGTGTGTCTGTCATCACACACTCACACTGTGAGGTCAGTCGTTGCTTAACTCCCATTGGTCAGAAATGCTCCCAAAATGAATTTGTTGGTTTTTTTCATGATCTATTTATGATGATGCTAAAATGTTGTTGTTGATGTTGTTTTAACTGTTTGTGTGAAACCATCAGTGGGAGGTTCAGAGTGTCCCTGTATGGTACACCAGCAGGGGGCAGCAGTGAGGCGCAAACCTCAGCCCAAACTCTGAACCCAGCACGATTCACTTCACATCAAACAGCTAAAACAAACCGTAGCACTGGTTAAACCCGCTGTCTGACAGAACCCGTGGTGGAACCATTCTCCCGTCTCATCATCAAAATCTTTACTTCACATCGAAGCTCATTTGCACTTGGAACAGCTCAGTTCTATCTGGGTTCAACACCAGGTTTCAGATAATGAAGCATGAACTCTGGAAACAAAACTGAGTAAAATCTAATTTAGGATGATTTTTTTTTCCTTTCTCCAGTTTAACAATGAACAGTGTGTCTCAGTTTAGCCACAGGATGATGGGCGGCAATGTTTTTCTTGACCATGACCCTGGTAATAAAACTCTACAGCCAACAAATAGGAACAATTAACATTATACCTTGATTAAAATGTTCATATTTTTTAGCCACTAAAGAACAGACAGACAGCAGCCAGACTCTGAGACTGAACTAGAAAAAAAGGCTAAAAATCTCAAGTACAAACCTGCTCAGGTTAGTAACCTACTCCTGCATCTTACCTTTACATCAAAATACCATTGTCCTCATTAAAGAACAAATGGCAGAGCTTTGGTTTGGTGCCAGGATCAGTTGGATCATTTCTGCTCTTCACCTTTGTGAGAGCCACACTGGCTGTAATTGTCTTTGGCGGAAGCGAAGCTAAGTTTGACAAAGAAGCCAAAAGCAGAGGTTTGTTTGCAGACGTGGGCTCAGTGACCGCAGGTTTCATAAGGGTGGTTCAGCAGTAGTTCAGGGCCAAAAGAAAAGTCATTGAGGGATAAACAATCGCTCAGGTTTCATTTTTGACATTAGTAAAAAAAAAAACTGTTCAGTGTGGCCAAAGCCATCTGCAGCTTCAGGTATGCAGACTTAGTGATTTCTGGCTGGTCGGATAGAGAGTAAAAAAAATTAAGCAACACAATGAGTGGAATCCTGACGTTTACACAACACTGAGGGAGGTGACAGCAGCTTTTATAAGACTGTGATGCTAGAGTAGACCCAGCCAAACCCAACCTGGCTGTAATTGTTGGTGCTGCTCTGCTCACTGTTGTCCTCCTGAATGTGTGAGGACGTTTGGTCGCAGTGAGGATTATTTTTATCTCCTCTGTGTGAGATCTGTCACGTCCACACACACATTCTCACATCTGTTTTTTTTTATGGGACCATCACTTTCACTGCTTTTTATTTAATTCCACTGATAAACATGAGCAGTAATCAATCACTGAGTCCATAAGTCTGGAGTCAGAACAGAATCACGATCACATTGACAATAACCTGATGACAGTGCTTTAATTTAATGTGAATTCATAAGCACATGATCGTTGATCTGTCATTTATAGTTGTAACCTGCTGCACAGAGAAATAAAGCTGGAGAAAGGTTTTGGTGCTGAGGACAGGTCTTAGGTAAACACAGGTGAGTACAGAGCACTGAGCAGGACGTCTGAACCGGCCGTCTTCATTCATACAAGCTGAGTCTGGTTTTTCTGGTCGACTCCAGACGTTTCGAGCTCTGTTTACACAGTCACTGTTTCTAACTGTTGTTCACCTGGAAAACCCACCTGCTGCAAAGCATCTTGTGTCACTATGACAACCAGCATCCTTGACGTTGTGGTTTTAATGTTTCTGTCTTATTTCTTTCACTCTGAAATGTTTGAAAACAGAAATATAAAGATGAAAAAATCATCCTCAAGTGACCTCGGGGTGCTGCCTCACCAGCGTTGTTGCGGAGACTGTTGAAGACTGTTTGTCACGTCTGTTTTTAGGCGTTACGTTTTTGTCTGTGGTCTCATCCCAGAATGCAAACAGCCCTCACAGTCCGTGCAGTTCTTCAGCTGCTGTCAGGTCTGCACTGATAAAATAACACTACAGCACTAAAACAACTCAAGGTGCAATCTGGATCAACCTCAATGCTTAGACCTTATTTATATATTATTTTTATATTTAACATGTGTGACCACTGTGCAGCTAAAAGTCCTAAACCTGACTTTAAAGGTCACACAGTGATCCAGTTATGAATGAACCAAAAGCAACAACACAATCTTTAATCTGTAGCTAAATGGCACATGGATAAACTGAGGAATTCTTTGAGACCTTTGGTCTTTGGTGTTGGTTCACAGATAAAAGATACAGGCTGCGGCACATGGCTCCATTCATGCAACAAGACTGCTATTATACTTTGCTGATGATAAAAGCAGTTTGTCCCATTTAAGACTCATTATTTATTCTTATTTTGCCAAACATAAATTCTTGTTGATAACTTAAGACTATGAAAAATGCAAATTGCTTTGGAATTTAAAAGTTAGGAGGAAATGTGGTACATTATCACTGAATGAAGCTTAATATGGTCGTGCAGATTAAACATTTAATTGTCCGTGCTGGGAAATTTTACTGCAGCAGTTCATAATAAAAAAAGATCCAAAGAAGGAAACTGAAAATAGGACTCATCCACATACGTCAACATTTCACTTAAAAACAATCCATTTCATTTGTCATATTGCAGAGACACTGAATCAGCCTGTACTGATTGGCTCATTTCTGCAAATACATGAGAAAAAGACCAAATTTCTTTTCCTCAAACAAACTGTCCTAACTGGGCATTGACAAGATCACGTTTCTGTGTCGTGTTTCTCTGACAAGTCAAAGGAA
The DNA here is from genome assembly GCF_017976425.1 of Toxotes jaculatrix. Classification (NCBI taxonomy): domain Eukaryota; kingdom Metazoa; phylum Chordata; class Actinopteri; family Toxotidae; genus Toxotes; species Toxotes jaculatrix. Next base: position 1,092,406 of record NC_054400.1, read on the forward strand.
TTTTTAAATAAATATATCAAATGTAAGTATATGTGTATTTTTACATAATGCTTGTTATTATCCTTAAATGTTTTGCATTTGTTTTGCATTGCATGTGTTGGCTGATAGTTGCTGACTCCTCCTTCGTGTGTGACCCTGAAAGACTGATTCTTCCACCTTCATCAAACATAAAGCAGAAACAAAGGATGAGTCGAACACGGAGGGGGGCTGTGGCTCTATCATTAGCTTAGCTGCAGTTTAAGGTTTAAGCCGGATTTAAACCTGGGTCACAGTCACAGGATCACACCCGCGGTTCACTACCTGCAGGTTTACACCTGAGGTTTAGTCTGAACCAGCAGGAGCAGAGGTCACTGTGTCTGAGGTTTAACTAACTACAACACCACAAACATCTAACAAACATAGGCAAACACCAAACCACCTGCTATAACCCTAACAACTGCCACCTGGAAAGGCATCAGCGGCCAGTGCCACCCCCTCAGCAAACCTCTACCTTCCATAAGGAAAACACTATTAACACAGAAGCCACTACTTAGCATCCATCTTCCAGGCACCATGCTAGTATGTGAACAGCCATATGGAGGAGCACATTAGCCAAAGCTCTGGAAAAGGGGGAGCTGATATGTATGCAACCAGCTAGCAACAAGAAATCTCTGAGCTCCTCTGAGTCAGTCAGGTCATATCTCAGAGCACAGATAGGTTCAGAACGTGTTTAGCCTAGCTTAGCATAATCATAATCATTGTAAACTATGCTCTACAAGCAGTGCGTTGCCCAAAAATTGTTTTGTGCATAATGTGAGTTTGTAGAAAAATAGAAAGAGAAAAAACGTGTGTTTACAAATTCATGAAGAGTTTTTTCAGCTATATTAGAGTTTTGTAATGTAAACAGTGAGGCTTTTATTTTTACACGTTCAGTAAAGGAAGTAACTCTTCTTCGGCGGACCCGAACAGGAAATGCTAGCTAAAAAGCGAAAAGTTCGGTGTTGATGATTCTTCCATAACATTACTTATAATATGTCGGGCTGGTCCCTCAGAAAGCACTGACTGCGAGTATGTTGTAGTTTCATATGTGTTAATAAGTTAAATGCAACGAGTTTGATAACTTTTGTGCCGTTTGGATGTTTCGAGAAATGAATGAATGAACGTGACGTCACTCGTCAGTTGCGTCTGCGCTAAACGCCCAACAGGCCGGTTTGTTTAATGTTTCTTCTCTGTTTCTTCTTTTTACTTCTAGTTTTACTCCGATTCAGTGTTTTCCCTTCTTCAAGTAAATAAAGGAGCAAGTGCGCTCGTTCCCTGGCTCTGGAAAAGGAGTTTGGCACAACACATAGGACAGTACAAGCAGGCCTACTGTGTACATGTACTACATGTACTACTACATTCACACATGGTTGGATTTAAGTTCATTCACGTGCCTCACGTGTCTAATTTGCTGAATGCAGGTGTTACATTCACCAACATCACGGCATCCAGTCTTTAACACCTTTTTATTGGCCCGACTGTGTTTTGAGTGAAATTCAATTTTGATTGATTGATTGCTTGATTTACTGTATAGTATATGATTTTTGTGGTATTGTTACAAATCTTCCATTGTTATCCACACACACACACACACACACACACACACACACACACACACACACACACAAGGTGATGATGATGATGATGTTGGTGGTGATGAAGGCAGTGCTATTGTGCCTGGTGTTTCCATGGCTCTTTATGTGTCCTGTGTGCAGGAGGCCCCTCCAGGCGGCCAGCCCTCATTATGAAGCTGTTTAAACCGCTCACATCAGGCCGACACCTGCTTCTCATTGGAAAGTGCAGCCGCTGCTGCCTTGTATTCCTGAAAAGGGAAGTGCAGAGCGCCGCGGTAAAGTCAGCCTGCCTTTGATCTTTACACAAAGGTCATAAAAAAGCAGCTCTTGTTCAGCTTGATCACTTTTTCCTTTAATAGTCAAGGAATCGGTTAAAGTGCGCACGTGTGTTACTGCTGCGAGCTAACGGCTAGCTGCTGACGGCTAGCTGCTAACTGCGTGGCTACCTACAGCGGGTGGAGGAAACCTGCAACAGTGAAACTGGAGATTAAACTTGGAGAACAAACTACAGGTGTGGGTGTAGCACACGTACTTCCATTATCCCAAATTATTTTTGTTCATATCTTTAAAACCTACACTGTCAAAGTTTTCAACTCTCTAGTCTTAATCTGTATCAGCAGAAACATGAATCACAGAGAAATAAAACTCAGGGATGAAGAGACTCATCAGACTCAATTACAGAGAAATATCTGGAATCACAAACTAAAAAGGGGCAAACAGATGAATGTTGGGTCAGTCGTGTTTTAAGCTGCAGTTCCTCTAATGGCCACTAGGTACTGACATTGAGAAAGTGTCACTGTATTAGTGAACAGGCATATCTCCATGTTCTCAGTCATTGGTTTTGCCTGAAACAATGATCCAGGTTTAAAGGAGCAGAGGGAAACAGCTGGCCTGACTGAGCAGGAGACTCTTTACTCAGCCCTGATAGAAATAAAGATATTTAGCACGCAAAGTAGCAGTTGGTGGAAATTATATATCAAGAATATCAAGAGCATAACTTACTAATACAGGATATATATTTAATACGTGTCAAAAACCTTCTACCAGAGTTTTCATAGATGTTCTAAGTCTAATTTCCCTCCCGGGACTCGACACACAGAGTGACAGATGAGCCGATGAAATCACAGTCATCACCGTGGATGAAGCAGCTGATAGTTTGCAGATGCTCCAGCTGTTCCTTCAGGGGACAGTGAACAGGTTCATTACAGAAGTGTGGACACAAACTACATTCCAAAGTGTTCGTACATTAATTATGTTTTCATCCTGAACGCTTTTTATTTTCAGATTTTTTTTCCGTGATGCTGCGTTTCTTCTGCTTCACTGTCTGAAGGAAAGAAAGGAATAAAGTAACAGTGGAAGCTGCTGAGGTCCAGTGATGGAGACGTCTGACCTGCATCATCTGACGTGACTTCAGGTAATATAACCTGTGTGAAGTGGCTGCTCTGAAAGCAGTGGGGCTCTGTGCGTGTCAGCGTGTGACGTGCAGCATGTGGGTGGCAGGTTGTGCGTTTTACAGTGTTCTGAGAGAAGGAAACTTCTCGGCTCAGCTCGTCCCCCGCTGGGCGCTCAGCTCCAATAAAACCAAACAAAAGCATCTTGAATGGATCGTACACCACCACATGTACAGTAGCTGTAGAGATTCACTGATTAATGTTGATTCATTTAATCCCATAAACCTGAACAATACCCATGAAAAATGCAGTATGTGTAGTTTTAGGTCATTGTTGGATGATTAAGAATTAGAGCAAATAAAAAGCGATCCTGCAGCCAGTTGTTTGAAAGTGAATAAGGTGTGGAAGTGGCAGTGAAGTGAACTGTATGTAGTGAATAACCTTGAAGAACTGAAGCGTTCTGAACAGGTCAAACCTCTGGATGTAGGTTTGACTCACAGCTCAGTATCTTCAGTTCTCAGTGTAAAATTAGAGAGCAGCTCTGACCACAGAGATAATGAGACTGAGACAGGACAGTTATGAGACCAGAGCTTTGCTCTAATTACACCTCACCCTGTAGAGAGAGGACAATGTATTGTCTTCTCTGGACTCATAGGTCAGAACTTCGATTTTAAGAAGGAGAACTTGATTTTAGCTACAGCCTCATATAATAAGATGTGACTGAAAAGGAGCTAATTGCTTCTTAGCTTAACAGCTGATCAGCGTGTGATCCCTTCCCTCTGGGCAGATGCTGGTTTCAGTTCAGCAGACGTTACTGAATCATACTGCACTTTGAAACTTCTCCATGTTGGTGCATTTAAGGATACTCTGACATCTGAAATCGGAAAGTTGCCATCGGCCTTTTTAAATCAGGAGATCCCCTCAGAGGACTTCTGAGTGCTGGAGTTCATCTTTACAAACAGTCACCTCCTCTTGTCGCTTTGTGCAGCTTCAACAGATGTGGTGCTCCTCAGCTGTCGCTGCAGTTTGGGTTTGGCTCCAACATAAACTATAATTGTGTGAGGCCTGAAAAATACAAAATAAGTTCTGAGGACAACGTGTGAAACCGCCGGTCCACTCGTGCTTTTTCACATGATCCCTGATACAAAAGTCCTGTTTTTCCTTTTCTTCCAGGTCACAGCTGAAATCTTGGTTTTAGTCATCGACCTTCATCACATTTATTTTATATTTTTGTTCCAGAGGCTCTACATTGAAACACAATCTGAGACAACGTATGTGCAGCAGTTTTTAAAATCCAAATCCCTGATTGCTGGGTTGCTGACCCTCACTGAAACGGTGAAGGTTACATGAAATGAGGGTCAAAGGCCACATCCAAAACCGCACAGCAGCTTAAAGAACTGTTAACTCCTCCTCCTCCTCCTCTGCCTCTCTCACCAGCAGCAGGAGCAGCTCAGCTCCGACACTTGAGAGAAATTCCTCAGATCAGCAGCTGTGTGCGCGGGAAGAGGAAAATTCTTTTAGTGTCACTTATTAAAATCCTAATTTATTTTTGAACATGAAGGAACTCTCCCCTGAGGCCCTGCTGTTGTCTTTTGCGCATTTGTGTTTCCTGTGTAGTTTTCTGAGTGAAGCTCGCGCTCAGGAGGCAGCTGGTGCTGATGATGCGGAGAGCATCACCACCTCCAGCTCCGACCAGCTCCTGCCCGGGTTGACATGGCAACACAACGGGCAGGTTTTCAGAATCCTGACCCGCGACTCTGCTTACCGGCCGTCCCGCAGGAGCCAGACCGGGTCGCGCCGCCACCACCACCACAGCCCCGTGGTCGTCGTCAGCAGCAGTAACGACACGGCCTCCGCAGGGTCCCGCGGCTCCCGGCGGGTTCCCGCGGCCAGCAGCACCGAGCAATTACGCGCCATGACGCGTCACCGGCAGCCGCCGCCCGGCGCCCACGGTGGCTCTGCCCCGGTGGGACGGGAGGACATGATGGCCGGAGATGATCCGTACAACCCGTACAAGGCTTCCAACTATGATCCCTATTATAACTACTACAACTCGTACTACAGACCCAGACCCAGGACTCAGCCCCGGCACGGATACGGCACCAGCTACCACCAGCACGGTACGAAAACAAGCTGTCTGAGCCTCCTGCTCTCAGACGGCTCCTTCTGCTTCAGTTTCAAATTCTTCTGATCCACAATAAAATAAAATAAAATAAAATAAAATAAAAAATAAAAAAATAACGGACTTCATCAGAAGCCGCACTGAGGCAGCTGTTTGGATCATCAGAGGAATAACGAGGTTTCTCTCTAAACTTTTTGAAAGCCCATCAGTACTTTATAATATACAGCTACTGTTAAATGTTCATTAAATATTTTTCTTCTGTGCAACAAAGGTTCAGCCTGAGTTTATAGTTCAGCCTCCATTAAACTGTAAAAGGTCACGAATGGCACTTTTTACAGGCTCATTATTCCTGCAGCTTCATGCCTCAATGATCTCTTTAACGTTTATAACGGAAGACAGATGTTTTACTTTCTATATTTCTGTATTAAAGTAACTGCTGCCTGAAAGTTCCTGTAGATTTTAATGATTCTTTTTTATATAATTTTAACTGATTTAAAAATGAATTTTAAATTGTTGAATAAAATTCCTCTGCAGCAGTAAGTCCTGCACGGATGGAAGCTGCTGCGAGGCTTCGATTTAAGGGGGAATTCATTTTATCTTCAGTCTGTGGTAGTTTGGACCGAACCCTCACACTGATGGACAGTTACATGGAGGGGTACAGCAGGTAACATCTGCAACATCTGGGCAAAAAAAAGTTTGTTTTAGTCACGTGTTCAACAGAAAGAAGAGGCTACGGACTCCAGTCATTTCCTTTATATTGAGCCTGTTTGTTGTAAAGTTGTTTGTTCAAATTGCTCCCATTTTTTTTCTGTGTGTAAAATAATGATCACACTGAAAACCTCAGACACAGCAGTATTATTCCATCACCGGAAAACTGCAAGACACACTTATCTTCATGATCAACACATCTGCCAGCTGTTTTCTTTACAAATGGATCATTCAGTGTAAATGTCAGAGAAAAGTGAAAACAACATATCGTGTTCTGATTCCTTTTTTTTGTCAGACCAACAGTCAACAACCCAAAATGTTCACAGAAAACTGGAAAACATTCTCGTTTGAGAAGCTGGCATCACTGAAGTTTCAGCAGAATGATTTAAATGACTAATTATCTTTATTAATTATTATTATTATTTTAAACATTAATCATTATCAAAATTGGTTCCAATTAATGTTCTTTCCATTGACCAACTGATTAACCAGCAGATTAATTCAGCAGAGTACTGTTTGGTTTCTGGGTGTGATGTATAATGGATGTATAACAACACACTCGGCCCCATGAGAGGGTTAATGTGGCCATGGCTGGACCAGGCTATGGGCCCTGACACAGCAGGTCAGTCTACATGGGGCGAGAATCAAAGCCAGTTTTTCACATCATCAGTGATTCACACCACAAACTCCCACACGGACCATCGGCTCTGAGGCAACACCCTCTGCAGTCTGCACTTGTTTGTGAGGAAATACGTCTCCAGACCAACAGGGGGCAGAGTCTGTCTCAAAGTCTCAGAAGAGCCTGCCAGTTTTTCTTTCTGCTGAATTCTGGTTTGTTGTTTTAGTCAATGACAGAAATTTTAAATTAAATTTCTCCAGATGGCGTTTGAGCGGGTGAGATGAGCATGAGAGTAAAAAGAACTTTTCCTGCAGGGACTGCTTGATCCAAACTACTCCTGCCTTTACCTGAATCTACTGTGTCCTCACTGCAGGTCTCCCTGATCTGGTTCCTGACCCCTACTACATCCAGATCGCCACCTACGTCCAGAGAATGCCCATGTACAACCTGCGCTGTGCCGCTGAGGAGAACTGCCTCGCCTCGTGAGTTAGCACAGTGCACGCTGCAGGTTTCCTCAGATTCATTTGTATTTTAGAGAGCTGAGTGTGTGGCAGCTGAATCTGCAGCGAAGATCCAGCTGATCTCTAGTTTTCCAGACACCGAGCACCAATCCAACACTACTGTTCTGTTTCCCAGTTTAAAAGTCTTTAAGATCATTTTAATGTGAGTGAACCGGGGATTATATTATCATTGCATGTTTAAAAACTGCAGCCTGCAGTGACTTAATGAATGAAACTGATGGCACAAACCTTAAATTTCATAATGACATTGGTAAAGAAACTGTTTAATATGGATCTAAGAGCAACAGGTATGGAAAGTTTGATTCAGCCTATATGAACTGTACAATACGCACCGACATCAGCTGAGAAATGCTGAGGAAAATATCATGAACTGTTGAAAATAATGAAGAGTCCATAAAGAAGTTTGCTGCATTTTACCGCCTGAGGTTAAATGACTGAACTCTTAACTTGCTGCTTCTCCTCCAGGTCCTCCAGTTACTCTCAGGATTATGACACCAGGGTTTTGCTGAGGTTCCCTCAGAGGGTGAAGAACCAGGGAACCGCTGACTTTCTGCCCAGTAAACCTCGATATGCCTGGGAGTGGCACAGCTGTCATAAGTAGGTGGCTGGTAAAGGCTAACATTAGCGTGTCAGGACTAATGTGAAGTGGTTTTATGAGCTGGTGTCTCTGCTCTGTCTTCACTGCGGTTTTGCTGTTGGTCAGTCACTTCCACAGCATGGACGAGTTCAGCCTGTACGAGCTGCTGGACATCCAGACTCAGAGGCAGGTCGCCGAGGGCCACAAGGCCAGCTTCTGTCTGGAGGACACTTCCTGTGACCCGGGATATTACCGCCGCTTCGCCTGCACCTCACACACTCAGGTTCAAACACACACAGTCATGCTTAAGATGTTTCTGGGCACATGTCATAGGAAGCAGATTCATTTCCAGACGGTGATGAAAACATACCGTTCGTACGTGCACTGGAAATTAGGAACAGTGAGTTTCCATTTTAACTTTTGAGGCAGACAAGCTCCCTAATGAGGTAACAAGGAAAGGAGACAAAATAGGAAATGGGATAGAGGAAAGTGAGGAAGAAACTTTTCCAGAAATGATCAGTGATCAATAACATCAATAACAAACAGTATGATCATTCATACAGTAACACATTCAGTAAAAAGATTAAATGTTTTCTGATATCGTGTGTGTGTGTGTGTGTGTGTGTGTGTGTGTACAGGGTTTGAGTCCAGGTTGCTATGACACCTACAACGCTGACATCGACTGTCAGTGGATCGACATCACCGACGTCTCACCTGGAAAATACATCCTCAAGGTTCAGTAACTACTGAGAGTCAGACAGAGAGAAACCAGGCAGCTTCTCATTTCCAGAGATAAATTCTGTTCTCGTGTTCACGTCCAAACACTCGAGGTGTTTTTAAACTATAAGCCTGGTGGTGGTGACGTTCATAGAAGCTGTTCAGCAAGATGTTAAACAGAATTAGCTGCACGTTGAATACATGTGTAGTATCATTCATTTGAATCATTGCTTTGCCGTGACAGGTGACAGTAAACCCCAGGCACCAGGTTCCAGAGTCCAACTTCAACAACAACGTGGTTCGTTGTGACGTCCAGTACACCGGCACCGCCGCTCACGTCTCCGGATGCACCATGACATCGTAAGAAATGTTCCTGCAGAGACAGTGGGACGAGGTCTCACCTCAGATAAAAAATTCTTTTTAATAGTATTTTAGGCATTTCTTTCTGTCGCTGATTGATCGTGATTGTCTTTGATTCTTGCAGCTACTGAGACGAGTTGGACATGGACGGAGGACACAGGTGAAGCTGCACAGGAGCAAATATTAAAGTTACAGTTTGTTTAAACGTGACTCTGAAAATTCAATTGGAATCAGAATAAGACAAAAACTCGTGATTAAATCCGTGATAGAAACACCTGAGCAGGGACCGTGCTGATTAACGGAGCTGGATTATCACCAAACTCGCTGTGGTCATTTACCCCAGCTCTGGGCTTCAGTGCAGTTTTGGCTCTTTGCGTGAGTCGCCACGTTTACCTGACAGCTGTTCTTACTGGTTTGTCACTTTTCACTTTCCAGATTTAGTTTTTATATCTGACATAAAAACCTACTGAGAGAAGCTAATTTTGACTGTGGGGCGATTAGATAAGTTTTCTGTTTCAATGGGAGATAATGACACACGCAGCCAAAGGTCAGAGGGGGGGGGGGGGGGGGGGGGGGGGGGCAGTTTTACCAGGATTACGCTTATTTTTACATGATATAGTAAATAGTTGTATTATTTTCTGATCTTAATCTCTGATGAACAAACTCACTAAAACTCTTTTTATCACAATCACAGAAAAATCATTTTGTGATCAGCAGATAGAAACTTACATGCATGTCTTTTCTGTTCTTCCATAGACTTCTTTTATACTAAGTGTGATATAACTGACGTTTTACTTTACATTTTAATGTTAATTTAAAGTTTTACATTTTAGACATTCAGGACATTTTCAGTGGAAATCGACACACGTGAGGTGTAATTTCACTAATCATGCTCTATGTTCATTATTGGTGCTGTAGAGTAGATCTTTGATTTTTGGTGCTAAATGTTTTCACTTGGTGCCGTTTTGTCCTCAGACTGAACAGAGGGACACGAAATGAGCAGCCGGTGAAAAACAAGTGTCCGACAGAAAAAAAAAATTAATGTGTGTTTCTGTTGGTGAACGCTGTATGGAGTGTGTATACACAGTGCACAGTGTGTGTACTTGTGCTTGTACTTGACAACCTGTAACCACACATGCCTGCAGAACTGTATATAGGCGAGCTCACATCTCATCTTATCAACCTGCATTACTGCTTCATATCACTTTAATAAAGTTTGCTTGAATGTGAACGGTGTTGTTACATGAGACTTGTCTTGTCAGAATTTGGTCCTGACTTTACGATACTTTTCACTTTACGATACTTTCACTTTACGATACTTTCACATTGTGATTGGTGACCGAAGCCGAACCGAAACCAGGCAAACCAGAGAAATCAGGTCACTGGTCGACACATCTGCTCGCACTGTGGTAACCTGGTTACAGTCAAACTGCAGCAGGTCACTGGTCAGATTTCTCCAGTTTAAAAAAAAAATAACAGTGACAGTGTGAGACTGTGCCACTAGATGACGCTGTTGAGTTTAAAATGAGTTGATGAGCATCAAACCTCACTGACTGTGCACAGGCAGAGGCAGGAAGCTGTTATTATGGAAGCACAGAGGACATTTATAGTCCATCTGCGGTGCAGCTTCTGTGTTTAACTAAAAGTTATGTAACTGAATGTTTGATGTCCAATGTCTGATTTTAGGCGATGAATCCAGCCTGATGATGCTCAACAGTAAAACACAGATTCCAGGCCACACAGTGTGGGCAGCTGAACACTGCCACTGGAACACAACCACAATAACAGTGAGAACAGAAAAACCAGCGCTGGTGTCACTACTCTGCTTCACTACTGTGATTAGTATTATTGAGGATAATGCTGATAAAGTAGGTGTAGTTTTTTTAAAATTCTTTTTTTAATTAATAAAAAAAAAGTAGGTAAGTTTGTTTTTAATGTTAAAACATTTTAACTGTGGTGGAAAACAGCAAAAAGTGCAATGTTTGCCTCTGAACTGCAGAGTAAAAGCTCGAAGTTGCAGAAAATAAAATTACTAAGTACAAGCACCTGAAGACTGAATAAATCTATTCAGTTACATCTCATCTCAAAAAAAAAAAAAAAAAAAATCAATCAATATCATGATCAGAAATTAATGTGTGAATTCATTTCAGAAAACACACACGTTATGAGCAGAAACCACAAACGAGTCCTCCTGTTAAACTGAAGTTTTATTGTAGTTTTTATTCTGAGGAATAACGGACCGACCTCACGGCTCCACTTCCTCCCTCTGAGCGGCTGCCCTCTTCGAAGATCATCTATTAAAGCGATGACTCGGCAGCAAGAAAAAACCCAACCCAACGATTTCAATCACAGGCCAATAATCTGTTGCAGATCCCAGTGCCTCAGGTTTTCATTGTATATTAACTAATACACTTGGATGCTATGGAAGCTCCAGGAGAAACTCAATTGAAAAAACACTCATATTAAATTAAAAGCACGAGATACTAAGTCAGAGTTATGACTTTTTAAGTCTCAATCAAATGTATTCATAAGTTAGAATTATAAGATCAAACCTGCTAATTCAGGTCAGAACTCTGTGCCTCAGTATCACTATTTTAGTTTTTAACATTCGTGACACTTGAATTTGTTTTGTTCTTTTCCTGTTGAAAACTGATACACGTATAAGACGTATTTTCATATATATTTTTTATTGCTTAGTAATGCTTATTAATTAAAGTAAAGCTTATTTGCTCTGAATGGTAAAGATAATGCAGTTCTCTGGACCAACGCGGTGCTCAGGAAACGGTTCAGAGTGAGCCCTCCTGTCGGTCCTCCTCTCTGTGCTGCCCATATGTCAAAGTCTTTGTGCTTTTCAAGACATCGAGGCGACAGAAGGAAAAAAAACAGCTGGATCCCAGGATTCGTGCTAGCGGCTCCGCTAGCCGTATCATCCCCTCAGACCAGCTGCTTCTCCTCGGCCGCCTGACTTCGATAAGGTACTGAATCTTAAAACCGCCCTTTAACCAAGAAGGAGCCGCTCCTTGTTCCGGGCCCGGGTCGCTTTTTACCTGAGCTCCCTGTTCTGACCTAATTTTCCAGCTGCCTGGCTAACGTTAGTCACTTAGCTTCCACATTAGCTTCTCCGGAGCTAGCTGAGCTAATTAGCCTCCTGCTGCTACGTGAGCAGGGATGAGCGGATTAAATCAGCTGTCAGCAACAATGAGGAGAGGACGAGCCTCCGGAGCCCACTCCACATCCACTGCTTTCAGCTGGAAGCACAGAAATAACGTAGCTTCATTAGCCACTGGGAGTCTGCTTATTACCAGTTCTTTAACACCAACCAGTCCAGTGTCAAACATTCCTTCTAATTACAGGAAAAAAAGCAAGAATCACATGTAAGTTGGTGATAAATGTGGTTTTATTTTACTTGAATGAGCCTGTGGGTGTTTTTCTCTCTTAATTCAGTGCTCGCCTCATTTTTGTCATTAAAAAAGAAATGTGAAGCAAATATTCAGCAAAGATTCTCAGACACTAAGATGATGATTATCATATTAATTATAATAAACCTGCGACTATTAATCGATTAGTGAATCGACGGGAAAGTAATCGGCAACCATTTTGATAGTCAATTAGTTTTCAAGTCAAATTTTTAAGAAAATGTGTCAAAATGCTGTTTTCATCTTCTCAGTTATGAATATTTCCTGGTTTTTCTTTCACAGTGTGAGACTAAACTTTTCTGACATATTATGAACCAAATGATTAATCTGTTAACGGAGAAAATCCTAATCCTGAATTCACATTCGCCTCAGGCTGAGTCTGACCTGCTGCCATCACGAGGAACTCGTCCTGAATCTGTTCATATTCTTAACTTTCTTACTTTCACTGCACAGTTTGTCACTTTAAAGCTTTGGACATTAATTAAGGCAGTGTAGCTGAAATCAACACCCCAGTAATAAATATTTTTATTTTCTAAACTTTAACACTAAAAACAAGCAGAACCAAACCCTCTTTATTAGAATTTAAACATTTAGCTTTGAACTGTTCATTTGAACTGCACAGTGAAGTAAAAAGATATGATCACAGTGCCAGCTTAATCAATAACCACATCTCTGACACATGTATTTACTGTGTGAAATAACACCTCTGCTCTTTTTTCCCCTAATGACACTAATGAGATTTAAACAGGCCACCGTCCCGTCTGCAGGTCTTAATGCCTGTAATCAGGCGTCTGTGTAATCTGAGGTACAGCCTCAGACTGAGAGCTGACAGAGGGACGGGACCGATGGTTCAGACGGTGGAGAAAGACAAAGAACGAGTTTCAGACCTAAATATTTTCTGTTTGACAGATAAAAGTCTCGGTTAATGTCGGATGCACTGCTGTAAGCAGCTGTTTCTTTAATTTGTCTGATACGGTCTGATGTTGTTGTTGTTGTTGTGTAAATGTGACGCCTGCTACAGCTGGAGGAGGAGAGCACACTGAAAACATCATCACTCAGCAGAGACGTTACCAGTGTTAAATTATGAACCAGTTCAAACTGTTTTCTAACTGGGACGTTCAGCAGAATCATTCTTATCTGGATTTTGTGTTTAAACATGTTTGTATTTCTCTTCAAAAAAAGGATCATGACGTTATTGGCACTGAAACTGAAAAGGAAAAGTTTTTGCAGTGTTATCAAAACCTTTGGATAAAAACGAAATAGCCAGCCCTACGAGTGGAAACACGCTGAGATGTACAGCAGCTCGGTGTTAGGTGATGTCGGTAACTCAGATGTCCTGAGTGGATCTGCAGTTTGTATTAGCACAGGTCGTTTTAAATGTTCAGTGCGATCCTTTTAAAGGAGAACAGTTTGTGATTTTAGCCACAGACAGATGAGACGGTTGGCGCCTGTGTGTTCAGTGGAGATGCTCTGGGTCATTGTCAGGACAGGAAGTTCATTTACTGAAGACTCCCCGGGCTCGATTAGGCTGAATGTATTTTGGTCTCTGACTGGGACTTGGTTACTGGGAACCAGTGGATCCTGTAAAGATCTCCACACTGATGATCCAGGATGTGTCTGATATATGTGCGGCATCTTGTTAGTTAACAAGCAGCGAGGACAGACGTGAAACTAACAGCCCCACTGTGAGTTCAGGGCTTCAGAGATGGTGCGTGCAGTTATGAGAGTTTATCAAACAATGTGCGACATGTGGATCACACAGACAGTCGTTTCACCTGACCTCTGACCTCTGAGGGAAATGAAACACATTTCTAATTACACTGTGCAGGAAGACAAATCGAATCTCTGTGAATTTCCTCCTGAAAACTCTCGTCCTCGTTTCTTGTCTTTGCTCCAAAACAACGTTTCATCTCTCTGATTGTTTTTGTGTCTCGCCTCCTGGAAGGATCTGGACCCGTCAGCTGTTCACATAAACAGACGGCCTCCTCCTTTTTTTTTTTATTTTGCTTCAGTCTTATTTTTGAAGTGGGGTTACAGGCCCAAACTGTTGTTATCAAAGATGTTAGGCTCGACTGTTTCTCAAAGCTGCAATCAGAGGTTTTTATTTTGACCGGTTTAGTTCTGTGGTTACTCCCACACAGTCTGAAAACAGCTCCACTCTTACAGGGAAGCTCTGCATTTCGCTGCTTTCTGAACATCCTGTGGCCACCAGCTGAAGTTTGTTCATTTCAGAACACGGAGAAACGTCTTAGAATTTCTTTAATACGCAGAAACACCTTTCAGTTCAGCCCGAGAGGTCGTCAGGTTGAATCAGCACCTGACACTCTTCAACAAAACTGAAATTTCTTTTCTGACTTCCCATCATCATCCAGCAGGGGAAGTGAAGTGAGCCAAGCAAACGCTTTCCTCGATGGAACAGAAACGTCTCTCTGGGCTTTGAGGACTTCTCATCAGTGTTTATCATTTCTCAGATTTTATAAACAGTTATCCTGTGGACCTGATTAGAACCGAGCCTCAGCAGGCTTCTGTCTCATGCTCAGTGTTTTCTGACAGTTTGTCACCAGGGTCGGTTCTCGTGTCTCGTGTTCGTTGCGTGCTGTGCGTTTAAACCTTTGTGCGCCCGACGAGTCGCGCTGGTCTCTGATTGGTCCTGATTATCCTGCTGTTTGTTGCCTTTGATCAGTGCAGCTCAGGCGGTTTGTGCCGCTGACAGTTTGAGCTTTAACCAGTTTTAAACCTGCAGTATTAACGTGCAGGGAAGGATTTGATTTTCTTCAAACAGCACGTTTTACACTCAGCCTTTGTTGGCTGGTGAGAGGGAAAATCCTCCTTAAAATAGAAGTGACTTCGGTTTTTTTCCACAGTTTCCTCTTTATTCTTGTGCAGCAGTTTGTCCTCTCAGTGAGAAAAAGTTGAACAGAAGCACAGAAAACACGAACACACCAACACAAGTTTTCAACAGGACTGTTCTCAGTTTCCTGCAGCTACTTCCTGTGTTTTATTCCTGCCGATCATATCACTGCAGCGTTAATCGTACTTATGGGTATGATGCTGCTGCGTAGGAGCAGCAAACAGCACAACGTTATGACTTTTATTCTGTGCTGTGTGTGTTTTGTGCTTGTTGTTGTTCATGAGGAAGATGTTATAACACGATTTGTTTTCGTCTGCAGCTGGTTGTGAGGCGGATGATGTGGTGTGAAGATGGAGGCTCCTGAATACCTGGACCTGGATGAGATCGACTTCTCTGATGATTCAGTGGTCAGTACGAACGCCGCATTGCATTCTGGTTCAGCTTCTTTCACCGCTGCGTCGCCGTCGGCTGGCATCACTCGCCGACAGATGCTGTGGATGTTGTTGTCTCAAACCAATGGCTGTTTATTTTTCTCCTCACAACTCTGAGTTCCAGCTGGATGCTTTTGATTGGCGGCTTACCTGAAGTGCACCACGATAATTTAAATACAGTAGAGTCTACTGAAATGTCTCCGTCTGTCCCAAGCTTGTCCCTTTGGATCAGTGAAGAACTATCCTTCATTTAGAGTCTATCGGTGTATATAGCTGGTCACTGTGTTTAATTACACAGCTGTTGCTCACAGCAGCCTAACTGCTTCATGTTACATTCTGTCTGTACTTAGAGCAACATAACTGCCTCTGCAGCTAATTAATATCTAAATATAACTTCTTTGCACAGCTGCTGAGCTGCTGTCTGCAGTTTTCTAACGTCTCTCGCTCTTTCCCTCTTGTCCTTTCGCCCTCGTCCTGCAGTATTCTGTGACGTCTCTGAAGAGCATCCCAGAGCTGTCCAGGAGGAGCGATGGTCAGGCCGAGGAGAGACCAGGTACCAAGTTTTATAAAGTTATAGCTCAGTTAGAGTTTAGATTCTGTTTTGGAGTAATACTATGCAGCAGAATTAGCTTTACAGTGTGCAGCTGTTTGTGAACAGTAGAATCAAACCTCAGTGATACGATACTGTCTGTTTATACCACATCACTCAGCTGATCTCTCATCATCTCTCCTCCTCCCGCAGCTCCAGCCATCAACTGGAGTCGTGGCGTTTCCTCCCACAGTGGAGGGGGAATCAAACCCACAGGGCTCGCTGAGGTCCACAGTAAGTTCCGGCCAGTGAAGAGGGTGTCCCCCCTCAAACACCAACCAGAGACAACCGACTCCGACTCTGATGGGAAGGTACAGGGTCAGGGACTGGGCCTAGGGGAGCTGGGGGAGGGCAGTAAAGATGACCCCAGCTCTGACAAGCAGGCTCACGCCTCCACCTCCTCTGACGGGGCTGGAGGGAAGGTGAAAGGCCTGGGTGGTGTTGTTGGGGGTAACAACCCTCAAGCCCTGTTTGGGGAGCTGGAGCACTATGATCTGGACATGGACGAGATCCTGGACGTGCCTTATATCAAGTCCAGTCAGCAGATGTCCACTCTGCCACGCGTCCCGCATGACAAGCGCTCGGTGACAGGGACTAACCTGGGTGGGGGCACCCTGGAGCGGAACCGTGGGGGAGGAGGGTTGAAGGGCTCCGCTTTATCCCACAATGAGCCTCTGAGCCTGGGAAGCAGCAGCTCGCAGACTCAGGTACGTACTGATATAAACACTGATGTTTGGAATGAATGTGTATTATTGCTTCAGGGATGAGCTTTATCAGTGAGTTATTGAACCAGCTGTAATGTTGTGTTTTACTGTGTTACTGTGCAGTACTGTGTTCTGTCACCGGTGAAGTGGTCGGACCTGAGGAAGTCCAAGTCGATGGATCCAGACCTCCACCACCTGCACCGCTCCCCAGCTGGAGGAGGTTACCAGCCGGAGCTGCTCTCCTCCGGACTCCTCAGCTGCTCGTCCTCCCTCTCTTCTTTCTCTGATGCAGGTGTGTGACCTTTGCTTCTTCTCCTTCGTACCCTTTCTTGGGCGAAATCTCTGCCCTAACATTGTGTGACGGTGTGATATGATGTGATATTGGTGACTTCCAGACAAGCTGCTGTCTGCACGGGTGTACCCAGACTCCCAGACCCAGAGGCCGGGTGTGGAGCCTCCAGGGGGCCCGGGCCTGATGTTCCCTCTGCCAGGGTGCAGCGTGGGCAGGCAGGATGGCTCCAAGGCCTGGGCTACTGGACCAGGAGGAGGAGGAGGCGCAGGAGGAGGTGGTGGGCCAAGGGCGTTTGGAGGAGGTGGAGGAGCAGGGGCGGAGTTGGATGAGGAGACCAAGAAGAACCAGAACATCATTAACATCGTCAGAGAGGGACAGATCTCACTGCTGGTGAGTGCGAGCTCCTCAGAGGGGAGTGCCTGCTAAAAGGTTCTGACCAGTGGAGGAGCAGGAGCTGAGTGATCTGCAGTTCCACATCTGATATTTTATCCTCCTTCTCCTGCGGCTCCTCCTTTTTTGTTCCTCCTCCCTTTCACACTTTTCTCATGTTTTTTCAATCGCCCCCTTCTTTCCAACCACTGTTCTTCCCCTTCTTCCTCCTCCTCCACCTGCTCTTCTCTCTTCTTTATCCTCCACCTCTTGCTCTTCCTCCTCCATACCCCCCCGCTCCCGTTTGACTCCTCCACATGTTCCTTTTCTCCTTCTTTTCTACTCCTCGCCTCCCTCCTCTACTTGCTCTCCCTCTTCTTCTTGGCTTTCCTTTCTCACTACTTCCTCTCCCATACGTCTTCCTTGCTCCTCTTCCTCTCCTCTCACTGTAGCCTCACCTGGCAGCTGATAACCTGGAGCTGATCAGAGACGAGGACAGGAACAACCTGCTGCACATCTCGGCCTCTCAGGGTCACGCTGACTGTCTGCAGCATCTCACCTCTCTGATGGGAGAGGACGGCCTCAACGAACGCAACAACCAGCAGCTCACCCCTGCAGGCCTGGGGGTCAAGGTCTGTGTGTGTGTGTATGAAAATGTGAATGGATGTTTCCTGTGCAGCTTCGTCCTCCGCCTGATTTGATCGGTGTATTCACCCTGTGCATATCTTTGTTCCTGTACATGGAAAAAGTTAGAAATCTGTTTAATTTCCTCCATTTTGCACCTGAGGAGCCGTGCAGACGTTTGATTGGCCGTCAGCAGCTGCTCAGTGAGGTCATACGCTTTAAGATAAAGGCTTTTTATAAAATGATGTAAACTTCTACATCAGCTCTGTCGGCAGCAGCAGGATGTTAAAAAAAAAAAACAGGTCAAACTGAGGAAAGTGAACGTCGTAAATACTGAGGAGGTCCTGTTATGTCTGCCCTGCAGTGGAAACCAGGCTCTTGATTGGCTGCCAGACAGGAAGCGTGTTATCTAGAGACAAGCAGTGCAGCTGTGTGCTGATTTCAGATCGGCTCTTATCAACAACACTCCGGTTTATTCACCCAGATTAATGTGCTGACAGTTCCAGCCACCTGGTCCTGAGGTGTGTGCTTCTGTTTCAGAACGGACATCTAGAGTGTGTCAGGTGGATGGTGAGTGAAACCGAGGCCATCGCAGAGCTGAGCTGCACCAGAGAACATCCCAGTCTGATCCACTATGCCGCTCGCTACGGACAGGTAACACGCACACGTGTGCAAACACACACACACTCACACTAATATACGTGTGTACAAATACACATGAACAAGCTACAACAGCCACAGCTTCCCTTAAAGTGTGGAAACGTCTTAAAACATTAACTTTGAAACAGAACATTTCCTTTGAAGAGGACGTCTCTTCCTACCATCTACGCCCATCGTTCTGTGTCCTGGTGGACACGTAACGTTCGTATCAACCAGGCAATCACAGCAACACCTGTCCTGCTTCTCAAACGGTCCAGCTAAGACTGATCAAAGTAACATTCCCTGGTTATCACTAAAGTCCAGCTGAGGCTAATGGGAGGGTCACTAGCTTTAGCACTGTGCTCATAAACCAAAGTGTTGTCAAACTCCAGTTTTGATCAGATGATAGTTGCAGGATGGTCAGAGTTACTAAGATTCATCCTGAGGGGGACGTGAATGTCTGCAACACATTTCATAACTGTGACAACAGGTGGAGCTTTGTGCAGTTTAAGGGGAACTGTAATTTCTGGTTAGGGTTAGTGTGTGTGTGTGTGTGTGTGTGGCTGGTTCACTTGTTTTAATAAAGGTCAAAAGTCTCATTGTGTCCCTGTCTGTCTCTCCAGGAGAAGGTCTTGCTGTGGTTGCTTCAGTTCATGCAGGAACAGGCGATCTCTCTGGACGAAGTCGACCAGAACGGAAACACTGCCGTCCATGTAGCAGCTCAGTACGGACACCTCACCTGTATACAGGTGTGTGCTGCTTGTATCCTCGCAGTCTGTTGTGGCTGGTCTTCTGGTCTGTACGTAGAGTGTGGAGGAGAGCGAGGCCTGAGGGGAGCAGAGGATTGAACATGGAACACACACACTTCAGCAGTCTTTAACTTTGAATAACAAATGCTCATTGAAATTAAAATGCTCATTCCCAACTTCTAAATATCATTTGTTTACCTACTTAAATATTACTTCACCTTCCGTCACACATTTTACGGTGAAACTGATAATCAGCTTATCATGACAGAACGTTAACTTATCTAAAAACATGTTTTACTCTCTGAAGCTCATTTTCCTCCAGTGGAAGCGGAATGTTTTTCCAGTCCTGGTCGGTGGCACACCCTGCTGACGGAGAGGCGGATGTTATCAGTCCTGCCTGCTTCCTGTTGGCTAGACAGCCCGACAGTCAAAATACTGATTAATGATCTGTTTTAGCTAAAAACTGAGCAGAGCCCAGCAGATCTGTACTGTGGGAGGAGCGTTGTATTACACAGCTCTGATGAAAGAGCCGATACTGGAAATGTTTCTGGTTTGAATCCCGACTGAAATCGTTCCAAGAGCCAGAACCCAGAGAAGTGATTGTTAATGTATCTGTGTGTGTGTGTCCAGACTCTGGTGGAGTACGGCTCTAACGTGACGGTCCAGAACCAGCAGGGGGAGCGGCCTTCCCAGAGTGCCGAGCGGCAGGGACATACCACCTGCGCTCGATACTTGGTTGTCGTGGAAACCTGCATGTCGCTGGCCTCGCAGGTTGTTAAACTCACCAAGCAACTCAATGAGTAAGTTGAAATATTTTCGCTGTTGCATTGACAGCCTGTGTTGCCGTTGCTTGCTGCATTACTGTCTCTGTTGGTTCTAAATGTGATATCAGCGTCTCAGTGGACAGCGTTTGTCTTCTCAGTGGGTGTTGAAGTCTTACGAGCTGCGTGTATTCAGACTGGTGTTGTGTGCTGGTACCAGTGTTCATCCTGTGGTGGTATTTTTGTGTCTTGCAGGCAGGCAACAGAGAGGCTGGCTCTACAGAAACAGCTGCAGAGACTGATGGACCCCAACAAGACAGAGGGCACGCCTTCCCGATCACCCAGGTAACACACGCACACACATCAGAATCGATGGCGGCAGCAGTAGTGAAAGCTAGAGATCGCAGCAGTTTTCAGGTGAGAAGCACAAAAGAAGCTTCTTAGACACACCCACTGTTCTCTGGGTTTTCTGTACTGTGGCTCCTGAGACAGGTGGAAGGCCCAGAGGTCCACCTGGACCTTAGGTCTGCAGTGTGTTCTTTTCTATAATTGTTGCACTGTTTAATACACTTGTTTAAGTCAACACACTAATTTTACAGTGGATGAGGCCATTTCAGAGCAGATATGCATCACTTTATTCACACAGACCCTGTGTGCTCTTATTGTTTTGGCAGTAGTAGTAATTGTAGTAGCAGTAATAGCATCTAAAGCAGTAGCAATAGCACCAGTAGTAGTAAAAGTAGTAATCATTTCTGTTTCTGGACTCCAGCTCCCATCAGCCCTCAGCGGAGGCGTGGCCAGAAATGATGCTGACAGCAGAGGGGACTCCGGGAGACGGTCATTGGTTGGTTCGTCAGGGAGGGGTGGGTCAAGACTCTGTGCTCAGACAGCTGCTGGGGAAGGACATGTCAGACACACTGTGTCCCAGAGAGAGGCTGCCTCCGTCAGGGGCCCTGAGCAGAGAGGGCCCCTGTGGCCCTGGGGCCCCTGGCGGCCGCAGGACGGGGCTAGTGGAGAGGAGAGAGCTCAAATTAGCGAGACTCAAACAGATCATGCAGCGCTCTCTCAGTGAGTCAGATTCAGATGGTTATCCACCAGAGGAAGGTAAAAATCAAGGAGCCCCGCCCTCAAACACTCTGCGACCTGATAGGCCGTCCCACCTGCCAATTGCAGAGGAGGAGCCAGTATCAAACCACCTTCATTTGATGATGAGAAAGCACCTCCCCACTTCCTCCTCCTCCTCAGCTGAGAGGAAGCAGGCATTTTCTCTCAGTGGGTCAAAGTCTGTCGACAGCATCGGTTACAACCCCTCCCCCACATCCAGTGACCCCGAGGCCGCAGACGCCAAAACACCAGACACATCTGCCGACCTCCACGATGCCGCCAATGGCCAGAAGGTTGCCACCAGCCCTAAGAGTGCTCTGAAGTCTCCCTCGTCTCGCAGGAAGACGTCCCAGAACCTCAAACTGAGGGTCACCTTCGATGAGCAGGTCCACAAGAGCTCCAATCAGGAGGCAGAGCCAACCAAAGGGCATCATGGGAAGGAGAGGACTCCAACAGGAAGCTCTGAAAGCAAGCGGCCCTTTGGGACGTTCCGCTCCATCATGGAGACGCTGAGTGGAAACACAAATCACAACAACAACAACAACAGCAGCAGTGGTGGTCAGTCAAGCTCTGCTGTCAAACTGCACACCTGTCAGAACTCACCTGGCAGGAAGTCAGAGAGTAAGAGCAGCCCAGGAGGAGCCAAGGGTAAGAGCAAAACCAGTAACGTTTAACCAACCAGTGCCTACTGAAGGGCAGAGAGCAGAGAATGAACACATCACGATCAAGAGCAAAAAGCAAGAGGCAGCGAACATGAGAGATTTATAGCAACTAACCCCACTTTCCCTGTTTATGTGTTTAAAATGGCTCCCTTTGCTCTCAGCGTCATACATCATACGAAACCAAGTCTCACACAGGACGCATATTCAGGTGAAAACTTTATTTTATGTTATGTAAAGGGTTTTGCCATAAAAGACGTCCTCGGACACAGAGTATGATGAACACATGTTCTAAGATCATACCAGCGGTGAATACCTGAGTGAATACCTGACCTGGGCCGTCAGCTGCATCTTAATAGGTGGGTTTCACGTGACGTCACGACACCGCGGCGCGAGGGCGCCAAATTCAGATGGCGGGCCGGAAGTGTTTCAGCCGTTTCAGTGTTTAGCTGACTGACACACCGAGAATCTACCGTGTGGAAAAATGCCTATGTTTTGTGTAGTTTACCGGCGCTCAGATCGTTCCAATAGAGAAAAAGGAAAAAGCTATTATAGGGTACCAAGAGTAGTCACCCACAAAGGTGAGGAATATAAAAAAAACTTACAGAACAACGCCGTTAAAGGTGGATCTTAAACCTCCGTCTGCGGTCGGAGGAGCGGTCTGCTAACGCCGTGTCTGCAGCGACCACTTCGTCAAAGGTATGTTAGCTAGCTAACTTGTTTTTGTGGCTGTGTTTATATCATTAGCTTGTAGCTTAACGCTCATTTACATACATACGTGTTATTAAGTTGCCGGTAGTCTGATATGGACTTCACTGGGACTTTTCAGGCTGCCCTGGCGTTTTACGGGACGTTGGCTCAGTAGTCCAAATGCCGTTTCCCCGTCATGTCATACATTAATATTTCTATGTGACAAATAAACCCCCTGTGTCCCTGTAAGATGTGCTTGTTGACATTATAGCCGCTATTGCTAGCTGCTAGCTACACATAACCAGTATAAGAATAAACACCCTGGCGAAGACCAAACGATAATCCGTCTTTGGTAACAAGTTTGTGGACCCACCCGCTCACAGAAAAGTCATTTATTTGTCGGCTTTCGTTTGCAGTTCCGTATAATAAGAGGTCTGAAGTAGGAGATAATCGGTGATCTCAACAGCCGCGATTGTCGGCAAATCTTTAACGTCCGTTGAAAACTCGCTCCTCTTCACGAGGTGCGGGTCACGTCCAACATGTTGTTTGATTAACTGTGTGTATCTCCGCCTCGACACGGGATCTAAACCCGTACATTACGGACTCTGTTAATATTTCCTCCATTGGCTTTGACGTGTAACTTACTTCCTGTTCTCCATGTGTCGCAAATCGCTCCGCCCACGTGCGTCGTGATGATCACGTGACTGAAACCCAGCTATTTCCCAGAGATTTTTATTTTTCCCAGTGCTGACAGTGTTGGTGCTTTTACACCTCTGCAGCTCAGAATAACGCGGGGAGACTGTGATGGTTATAGGGATATCTGTTCCATCTCCGATCACATACTTCATTCATGCTTCAGGTGATGTTTCTCGTAATTAACAACAGAGCCGTTTGATAACCAGCTTCGTGATGCAGGTTATCCACGATGGCCAGTGTTAGAATCACTGAAGCCAAATCACCCCAAGACAGCAAGACTAAACTGGTCTCGCTTTGTGATACAGGTCCATGGAGGAATTATTCCATACGCCTGTAAATAAAGGGAGAGGAAACAAATTATTGTGAAATTATTTTATCAAACTATCATTCCTATGGTCAGGTATCACCTTTCACTCCAGAATTAAATGGTTTAGTCAGTGACTGGTTTAAGTGAATCTCACTTCTTTTCTTCTGTTTGTCGTACGTATGTCTTTTAACCGGTTTAGCATAAAGTTTCTCATGTTCTTTGCCTCAGACGTTTGACTCTTGACAGTTTTTAGACAGTTTAAGGACTGAAAGACCAAACGTGAAACTGTCTCAGCTCTGAGTCGTTTATTTTGCTTAAACATATTCGATGCTGTTATTCAGAGACAGAAAGTGAATGAGAGGAACCTGTGTGTTTAACAAGGATTTGTTTTTATCCACAGACTGAATTAAGTTTGTTTGTGTATTAATCTGTGTCCTGCAGAAACCTCACATCTCCATGATACAGTTTATTCTGAATTTTTAGCTTTTTCACATGTTTGATTTTGTCTCTGATCACAAAACACTCCCAGAGTTCAGTGGCTCATTAAACCCAGCCGAACCGAATCTTTCTGTCTGGAGATGGAAGGCTGCTGTTTCTCTGCCACTCTGTTACTGTACTCTGAACTACACTACAGATGAATTATTAGTATTTATGTTTATGCACACAATTATATGATTTGAAACTTTTAAAAATGTGGTTATAATCCTGCACGTGGTTAACGTGCACCAGCACAACAGATAGTTTTAAAACCACTGTATATAAACTGTAGTAGTATTTAATGTTTTTGTTTTTTACATTATATTCCACACATTCAGTTTTTTTTTTTTAATTTCCAGTGTTATTATCTATGCAGTATTTTTGGCATGAAGTAGACGTTAGATGTGTGATGTGTCTGAGACGGGGAGGTTAAAGGATGCACCTTCTACAGCAGCCGACAAACAGGCTGATGATATGAACGTTCAGTGAGAGGAGCTGAAACTAGAGGACTGAGGCTGTAATCTGATGCTGTTTTCAGGTGTCTGAGTTTCAGTGCGGCCGTTTGTGGAACTTGGTTCAGGCACTGAAATATAACGACACCACATCTGTGTGTGTCAGAGCCATGAATGGTGTCACTGAGGGGGACAGTGAAACGTTGTCAGGCTGTCTCCACCGTACAGGTAAAAACTAAATTCATGAGTAAATTACTGAGATGCCTGTGCTCCCTTATAATGAAGCAGTGTAATTTTCTGTACCTCTGATGGTGAATGCAGCCGTTGAAGCCTCACTAGCAGCCCCAAGAGGCTGCAGTGCTCATAACACCTCACAGTCCACCAGAGCTGAGCAGGACAGACCTGTTTTATTTGTATAAACACTCGTAACATTTTAGGAAATGTGGCGTCTTGTAGAGTTTGACCGAGCGTCATTGTGTTCCTATAGGTCTCCTCACTTCAGTTTCATCGTGTGTGTGTGTGTATATGTGTGTGTGTATATGTGTGTGTGTGTGTGTGTGTGTGTGTGTGTGTGTGTGTGTGTGTGTGAGAAGTGAAAACACAGATTACAGCCTCAGCTCTGGGGTTTGGAGCTTTGGGAGGAACTGGATCGTGGCTGTCGTGTTTCTGAGGCTTGTTTACATTAAGACAAATACTGATACTGGTCTGATGCAGAATATTTCTGATCCAGTCTTGTCATGCTTGGACGTCAGTCTGTAGAGTCTTTCTTTTGTGTTCCTGACTGTGGTGAGTTCACAGATGTGTCGTCTGGATCAGTGAGATCCTGCTGTGCGGTTTTCTCACGCCTGGTTTACAGCGACCTGTTTCCACTTTACCTGCTCCAGGTTAACACGCTCTTTGGCTGCTGTGGTTCTTGAGTGTGCAGGTGATGGTGGTGATGTTTCTGAGCCAGTGGAGCTCGGGAGGATTTACCTGCATCATGATTTGTTAAAGGAACAGTCCAGCATTTTAGTGCCTTCCCCAGAGTCTGAGGAGAAGATGAATGACACTTTCAAATTTGTTTGTCGAGTACGGATATGCACGTTGGCCAAAATTATATGGACGCCTGAATAATTTGACATATTTATGTTGGCTGAACATATGATCCTGCCACCGTGTTTGTTAACGTGCCGCACATGGACATTTGAGGGATTTCACCCGATCATTGGTCCAGTTTAATAATGTTGTACATCTTTGTAGTCTGGATTGAGACTGTGCTGTGACAGAAATAAAACAGATGAGACTGCCCACGTCTTCCAGCCTTTACAGAAGGTGATGATTCCCTCCTCTGTCTTTGTCAGGATGTTTCAGTAGAAGTTTGGCCTGAACAGAAACGGTGGTCAAAGCTCGCAGCGTGTGAGTTAATGCATCGTAAATTATTAATAAAACTATAGTGTCACAGGACACAGGACACAAAAGTATTGAAACCAAGTTGTCCTCATACTTTTGGCCACTTACTGCAGCTCTATACTGGATGCCCAGAGCTGAAGCTGATGTCAGTCCTCTCATCTAAATGCAAACAAGTGTATTTCCCAAAATGTTCCTTTAGTTCCTGGTACTGAAAGAATTCATCTGAGCTGAGTGAGAAATCAAAGTTTACTCTTCACTGTTGTTTTGTAAGTCTTCCATTTTCACTTCGCTCCCAGCTGATGTGAGGGACTGGTACCAGGTGGTACCAACGTAAATTCCAGTGATTCCAGAAAGCACTTTGGAAAATGTGTAATGACTTTTTTCACTCTGTAGGAAAAGCATGGAAAGTTTCTGACCTGTAAAAAAATGTTCGGGAGGTTTTTCACATGCAGTTGGAAAAAAAGTTTATCTTCTTCATTCTCTCAAATTATGGTTCACTGTCAAACAATCAGTGTCGTGCGTGTGTGTGTGTGTGTGTGTGTGTGTGTGTGTGTGTGTGTGTGTGTGTGTGTGTGTGTGTGTGTGTGTGTGTGTGTGTGTATGTGTGTGTGTGTGAGTCTTCATCGTAACGGCACCTTCAGACCGAGGGAAGGAGCTCGATGCCTTTAACGTGGTGTCGTTTCACCGACGAGACAAACTGAACGGTTGTGTTTTTAATGAACTGTTCACACGGACAGTGTTGCTGCATCGACTCAGATGTTTACTCAATGCAAAAACAAATAAATAAATGAAATGAGACGCAGTGTCAGTGAATGTTGGAGAGACTGTCTGAGCCGAGTCACAGAGACAGACGGCTGCTTTTCTGTCCTGTAATTCAAACTGAAGACAAACTGAATAAACTGCTTCCTTCCTCCTGGACCTGCAGATGGAAAGTTTAGATTCTTTTTTTTAGCTGAAGATGCTGAGTAAGATTCATGATCAATATGTTTCCTAAATATTGCTGTGAATGTTCTTAATCACACTGACTGACGTGTTTCTGCATCTTTTACACCTTTTGCTGACCTAAGGCTTTGTCTTGTTGTCTGAAGTTCAGCTGACTGAACCTCATTCTTAATATTGAACCTTACATATGAAAACAAGTGTTCAGAAAATAGGTGTAGACGGAGCTTCAGTAGTTCTTCTTCTGTCTTTTTGGTAAATACCTGAGTGACAAACCGTTGCTTTGCTGTTTCTGATCGGTTCATTGAGCTCAGAGATTCTCAGCATTCAGTCTGTTTTGTTTGGTTAAGTGAAGCCATCTTTAGTTTTTCATGTGTTACTCTGTCACTTGTCATGTCAGTAATCACACCGAGTGTCTTCCAGGAGAGACAGTCTGAAAATGTGCACCAGCAAAACCTAAATGTGTTGGGACATGAAAAAACACATGTAATGTCAGTGTGGGTTCATTTTATCATCAGATACAAGTTCAATCCTGAACCATAAACTAACAATCAACCAAAAAATCTGTTTTTCAAACTTCTTAAACTCATTAAAGACTAAGTGAAGCCGTGTTTACTTTCAGTTAGACCTCCTCCGGCACAGTCAGGGGCCCTCTTTGGGTCCCTGGACCCCGCACTGGACCACCGCTGATCGAGATGGATGTGGCGTGTGAATTGTGCTCTCTGGTAATTTAATGGACAATACATAACAGAGCGTATATTTATTTCCACGCTCTTCAGCTGCATCAAAAACAGTCACTTAACGGGGCAGGATTTATGGTGTTTGGGTAGCAAATTGGCCTTTGATGGTTCCCACGCAGGGTCGGCTGCTTCCCCACGGAGCCTAATGGGGTTTGCTCTAATAGCGCCCCTCAATCATCGCCGCGAATATGAAACATGAGCTTACCGACTGACAATTAGCAAAACAACATGAAGAGAGACGAGGACGTGATGTGTGAGGAACGCAGGATTTATCAGGGTTTTCCAAACACTCCTCACCAGCTCATGTAACAAAAAGCAAGAGCTATTTGTTCTGTTTTTTTTTCCCCACCCTCTCTCTTTCTCCTCCCTCCTTTTCTTGGAGGGGGTGGGAGGGTGAAGTTAAACTGATAAATTAGACCTCATTTATTGGACAACAATTTGAGTCGATACCCAGGGGCCTCTGCTCTGCGGTGTGGACGAGGCTCCAGAGCCGCTAATTGGTTCGCTCTGTGTGGATGGAGGGGCTTTTTGGTGGTGGTGGGGGGGGGGCTGATGTTTAAGGGGGCCGGCGTGGCGGGCGGGGCAGCTAGGACGAGCAGTGTGTTTGGCTGGCACTGACGCACACACACATACAAACACACACACAGGAGTGGTTGTCTTGCGGCGGACGTCCGGGGCGCATGCCACGAAAACAGACGAGACAAGCTCTTGATTTGACAGCCGGGATGGAGGGTGGAGGGGGGGTGGAGGGGGGGTGGAGGAGTCATGTATAGATTTTTGTGTCTGTTGTTTTGGCTTATTTGTGTGCTTCTTTTACTCAGTCAATCAAATTTAATTGACACCGCTGGGCTGGGGCCGGGGGCCCCGCGCCATGCTGGGATGACAGGCCTTTAATGCCAAAGAGAGGAGAGGAGGTTCTTCTGCCTGTGAAGGATGGAGAGGGGTGAGGGGGTGAGGGCGGGGGGGGGCGGGGGAGCGGGGGCTGAGGGTGACAATTCCTCAG
Organism: Toxotes jaculatrix; assembly: GCF_017976425.1. Classification (NCBI taxonomy): domain Eukaryota; kingdom Metazoa; phylum Chordata; class Actinopteri; family Toxotidae; genus Toxotes; species Toxotes jaculatrix. The sequence continues at coordinate 1,120,894 of NC_054400.1, forward strand.
CCCTTCAACAGTATTAATTGATGTAACGACAACGATGATGGATACTAATAAATACAACCTTTAAGAAAAAAGGTAATTAGATGGCGTCCTCTGCAAGCCGGCGCCGCTGATTCCAGGCTCGCTGATAAACACCATTCGTCTTCCACGGAGGCCTTCAGGTGGACGCGAGGCGCCATTTACATGCAGATCAAACTCAGCATTTGCATTTTGGCCTCAACAAGGAGACGACAGAGCGTCAGGGCGTGAGGAAGAAACCAGATTTACAAAGAGCCAAACTCTGCCTCCGGTGTTCTTCATCGTGACCCTGATGGGCACCACGTCCTTCGTCCCTCTGCGGTCTCCTCTTGTCCAAACGTGAATCTGTTGGCAGTGAAGACTGCAGACCTTCCATCAACGTTCACTCACATTACAGGTGACCAGGATCAATCAGTGAGAGGAAAGTGGAAGAGGAGCATTTACCCCTCCCTCAGTATCACTGCCCGGGCCGAAGGCTAAGGAACAAAACTGGCCTTGACCTTTGTCTCTGAAGCCCTGCTCCGATCACATCACGAGTCCCGAGTGATCGGAGTGGTCGGACATCAGTTCTGTTTGCAGAGACCATGAGTAGTTTGGTGAGCAGGTGGTCCTTCAGCGTGGCCCGGGATCCTGAGTCTGACATGACCCTGAAGCTTCATGCAGCTCAGCAGGATGTTCCTGGAAAAGGCAGCGTTTCTTTCTGTTAACCTCACCTTCACCGTGCTGTCCGTCACGTCTGTCAGAAGTAAAAACTCACCATGTTAAACCCTGTGTGACTGACTTCACTTCACTGTCAGCTGCATGTTAACCTGCTGTGAGTCAAACCAGAACCACGTCCATGTCTCAGTCCACTTTGTTTAGGATTTTTATTTTTCTTAAACTGACATAAAAATGTTCGGTTCGGTTTGTATCTGCTGCTGTCTGACTGAAAGTCTCCGCCATCTTTGCTTCGTTATAAGAAGTCATTGTTAGATGATGATTATCTTTAGTTTCTTTAGATGTTTAGCCTGAGATGTTTGCTGCTGTAGTTCCCCTGTAGGGTCAGTAGGGGGCAGCATTACGGTTTGTAACCTGCAGCTGCAGAAACAAACAGACCTCCGGCAGAAAGCAGCGGTTTTGCTCTTTAGCAGCCGTTTGGCATTTAGCTCCTCTGTCACGTAGTCGATTTAGTTGATTGTGAGCATGAAAACAGCAGCAGCACCTTGTTAAAGTGTTTGTTCGGCCCTCAGACCGTTTGTCCCCGGAGGACGGACTCACTGAGAGCACATATCATGAATAACCTGCAGTAAACTGGTGTCTTATTTTAATTTTCCTGCCTCTGTAATTGACAGCGGGCTCAGTTTCCTGGTGAGCGCAGAAACAGTTTGTGACCCCGGAGACGAGGCCGATCGTTGACGATGTTCTGTAAAATGTCAGAAATACACGAGTGTTACACTCAAAGAGATGATTGATTTTTTTTTTTGCCTGTGAGGAGGCGAGAGGTTTTCAGCACTGATGCTCACTCACCAACGGCTGATGTTGTCTCCTCCTAACTGAAATAAGTGCAGAGAGAGCGTCTCTTTACATGTGTGAGCTTTAGCGTTGGTATCACACACTTTACTCACATGGGTGAGAGAAGAGAGAGTGAATGAGTGAAGGTCTGCGCACTGGACACCCTCAGCTGGGTGCATACTGATACTGGTGATCTTTTACTGGTTTAGTGAAGGTTTGACCCGTTTTAAAGCTGAGATGTTACACGAATCTGTATTTTGTTAGACGTTAACAGGAGCTGCTTCCATGTTAATACAGTGTGGTGTAAATGTGGTGTGATGTTAACTGAAAAGATAAGAAGATAAGAAAATCCTTTATTAGTCCCTCAGTGGGGAAATTGCATTTAGCCACAGCAGGGGTACAGTAAGTAAATATAAGTAATTTCAGTTATTGGTTTATTTAACAGGGACAGACCACGTGCTGTTAATTTACTTTTTCATTTTTTAGTCTAAGTGACAGCCGATTGTACATTTGGCTCAGTGGTGTTTGGAGCTAAATGCTAACATTGACACACCAGGGGTGGACTTCACCGTCTGTAGAAGCTTTACAGCCAGATGTTCCTTGTTCCTGACACCAAAACCTGAGCTTTACTGTCGATGTCTGATAATAAAATAGCACACTGAGGTAGCTTGTCTTATTCTCAAGAGAAGGTTTATTCCACAAAAGAAGAAAAGATTTTCAAATCCATTTGCATTGACATATATGGGTAAAATTCTAAAACCATGTGCAAAAAGCTGGTCTGTGACATATCATTCCAGACAGTGGAGACATTTATGGAAACTTTGTGTTTTTTCATGTGATTTTAAACTGTTAAAGGACTCAGGATGAGGTATTTATCTGTGCCCAGGTGGGTAATGAAACTCTCTGAGACACATCAGGCAGGGAGAAGAATGAGTATAGTGACATACTACAGCTCTGCCTTTGGTTCCAATAAAAACCTGCACTGTGTCACTGTGCACCTGATGTTTCTGCAGGCCGAGCTCTGCAGGGCGCCCAGCTACAGACATTTACATTTACTGCAACACAATAAAAACATTTATTGTGAACTCACTGTTTATACACTATAGTGTGTGAGCAGAGACGCACTCAGAAAGCATTAAACCAAAACAAGCTTCACACATGTCAGGTGTAAACATCCTGAAAGTCACTTTCAGGTCAGGTTCAAGCTCAGAGGAATCCTCGTGTAGTAATCTCAGTGGGTTGTAACTATACATATACAACCCACACACACACACACACACATGCGCTTACACTTTATCAGATGAGATTTGGTTTTAGAGTTAAACTAAGGGGCTAGAGTCTGCATAGTGTCAAGAAGGGTCCTCACAGTGTAGGTAAGACAACAATGTGTATCATCAAGTGCATGTGCCTTTGATGTTTGTGTATTTCGGTTGCCATGGAGATCCAGGTACAGACACATATCAGAGCAGGACAGGGCGTGTCTGTACTTTTGATGTCTGTGACATCATGTATGTCTGTGTTATATGTGATGTCATCGCCTGGAACCCTATATATGCATACCCAACACCAGGTCTCTCACAGACTTCATCAGATCTCAGTCGCAATGCTAGAACTCCAAGCAAGCACTGTATCAGAAGAGGATCAACCACAAACGCAGAGGGGAGACAACTCCAAGGTCACAGTGATGGACGCACCTCAAACAACTGAGTGCGCCGTGGCAGGAGTATCTGAAGATACACTGCAAACAGTCATGGACAAGGGAGACAACTCCAAGGTCACAGTGATGGACACACCTCAAACAACTGAGTGCGCCGTGGCAGGAGTATCTGAAGATACACTGCAAACAGTCATGGACAAGGGAGACAACTCCAAGGTCACAGTGATGGACACACCTCAAACAACTGAGTGCGCCGTGGCAGGAGTATCTGAAGATACACTGCAAACAGTCATGGACAAGGGAGACAACTCCAAGGTCACAGTGATGGACACACCTCAAACAACTGAGTGTGTGGATACTCCTGCCTCTTTTCATGAGTCAACAGCTGAGGTAGGAGTATCAGAAGAATACAAACCACAAATAGTCATGGACAAGGAAGATAATTCCAAGGTCACACTGATGGACGCACCTCAAACAACTGAGTGCGTGGATACTCCTGCCTCTTTTCATGAGTCAACAGCTGAGGTAGGAGTATCAGAAGAATACAAACCACAAACAGTCATGGACAAGGGAGACAACTCCAAGGTCACACTGATGGACGCACCTCAAACAACTGAGTGTGTGGATACTCCTGCCTCTTTTCATGAGTCAACAGCTGAGGTAGGAGTATCAGAAGAATACAAACCACAAATAGTCATGGACAAGGAAGACAACTCCAAGATTGAGCTGGACACATGTGAAACAACCAAATGTGCCGATACTCCTGCCTCTGGTAATGAGGCAACAATGGAGGTAGAAAGTAAGAATCTCAAGGTGTTTGTTTCTGTGCTGACAATAAAAGTGCTGACAAAGTGTAAGGTTCTGAAGAACCAAAGCGAGGAACAGTGGATCTCTCACGCCAAACATCTGGTGGACCAGACGATCGAAGGACTCGCTGTCAGAAGAGGCTTCTGCCCCAACCACACGAACCTTAAGAAAGTGTGCAAGAGTGTTTTAAAAGAGCTGGACAAAAAATTTGGTGGGAGGCAATCGCTGGAGTCCCTCATAGTCTTGCAGGATCCAGCTGTGGACACAGATATCATCCAAATAATGCAAGCCCACATCAGAAAATGCTCTGACTCACTCGCAGACACGGCTGCCTTCAAGGCTAAATGGAAAAAACGGATTGAATTCGGTGCATTTATTTTGGGTCTTGTGGTGACCATCACAGTCGTTGCTATCTTTGCCTGAGAGCAATGACCCCAACCCCCCCCCAACCCCCCACCCTCCCCCAACCTCTGCTCTCACACCCTTTCACTTTTTTAAGGGGTCTGAAAATTGTCTCACTGTAAAAAAAAAAAAAAGGCCGCACAATGGATCAGTGGTAACACTACACCCATCAGTGTCGGTGTGGGTTTTCTCCGGGTGCTCCGGTTTCCTCCCATGTTCCCAATTTGGACAATTTGACATTTTGCCACCACCCAACCCCAAAAGACCTCTCAGTGGATCAGTGGTTGCACTGCACCCCTCTGTGTCGGTGTGGGTTTCCTCCGGGTGCTCCGGTTCCCACCCACGATCCCAATTGGTCAATAAAAATTATTAACTATATTTTTAATGTCTGTTTCTTAAATTAGATAAGGCAGGTAATAAGGCACAGTGTGAATTGGCTGTCCTCTACACAAACTCAAGCAAGTTGTAAATGTGTACACAGGTCATAAACTGTACAGTCTCATATGGACCCAAAAGTGAAACCTGATAAATGAGAAAATTAATAAATGTGCAATAATAATAATAATATTAATAAACTTTATTCATACAGTACTTTAAGTTCACAAAGGAAGCACAAAGGTGACGAACTAAAAAAAATATAAAAACTGAAAATGGAGAAATATTTAATTTAGCACTTTCATGCAGTCAAGAAACAATGAAAGAATAAATGAATGACAAAAAGTAAAAAAAAAAGTGAGTTTTTTAGTTTTAGTTTTAACAACATGTTTTTTGTGAAAGGTAAAAAGCAACAATATCACAGCACTCACAAAACTCAGTCAGAAAAACATTTTCTAAATAAATAAAAATAAAACAACAAAACAAATCTAAATCGGCTTGTTTCAGGATTTTTTTTCTATTGAAAGAAGAAAAATCTTGCAGGTTCACTGCACTGGGATCAAGAAAGATCAGACTTCTTAAAACAATAAATAGGTCGAAGTGATGGTTCTATACCTGAGAAATGTTTAAGGCTTCTGTAAGTGCTCTTACATAAATGCACTGAATATATTTCATAAGTTCATTATTTTGTGTAATTAATAAATTGTTAATTCATGAAAGGTTAAAACAGGTTTAAAGACTGTAACATATGAACATTTGATATGTAGATATAAATTGCTGTACGTTGCATGTTTGTTCCCCTGGCGGAACTTACATTTTGTTCCGCACCGCTGAAGTCCGACGGTTTTTGATGAGGGACAGTACTATGGTAGCACACCTCGCCGGTATACAGATGCCCTGGCCGGGGAGGAACAGGCGGCAAAGACGGACTTTAAGTCACTTTAGTGATCTCTGATCGCTCATTCTCACTCAGTCTGTTACCTCGTCCTACTGAATGAAATAACAGTCAAATAAAACTCTCTCATTCTGCTGAGGGGTCCCCCGGGAGCCTCTTAAGGGCCCCTGAGGGTCCCCAGACCCCACTTTGGGAGTGGTCGGTCGGGCCCACGTTTACAGGCTGCGGTAATGATGCTTGTTTGTCCAGCGGTCTGTAAATCACACTGACACACCGATTAGAGCTGTCGCAGGATCCACTGGAGACACAGTAGACCATCACTAACACCCCCAACGCTTCCTGCTGGATCTATAACAGCAGCCAAAAACAACAACAACCAAACTACACAGAGCCTGCAGAGGACACAAAAGTAGTTTTAAACCGGAACAGAACATCTTTAACAAGAACCTCCGGAGGTGCGGCTGCACATTGCAGGTTAACCTGTATAAAAGAGCTTTGAAGCAGAGGAAAGAGGAATTTATTTGTGGTTAAATGTCCTTTATGTCAGTGGTTCAGTCAGCAGGTCAAAGAACGTCACACAGATTTGATAAGAACAAACATCTAAGGCACTGAGCTCAATCAAAGGTTCCAGACAAACTGTAAAAGAATCAAATGTGGAATTTGAAATTTAAAATGCTCAGAGCCTGAAACCTGAACTCACCCAAAGGTATCAAAAGTAGCTCAGACTGTAAAAGTCAAATCAGTTTTCAGCCTCTTAAAGAAAAAGTTGCCCAACTGAGAGGAAAACTTCCCAGTTTGTACCTGGGCCACGAGACCAGAGGCTTCGTCTCTGCTTTATTTATCCTTTATCCTCTGAACTGTGTGGATGAGTGGTGCTCAGATCAGCCGGCAGGACTCTGAATCGTTTCCTAACTGTCTCAGCAGGTGGACTCGTCGTGTCCTCAGACACAAATCAGAGCCTCTCTCCACCCTCAGCAGTGTTCTGTCTTTATTCTCTGTGTCGTTCTTCGTTCATTACAGCAGCTTTACCGAGAGACGAGCAGCTTTTATCAGCACCGCTGCCTGTAAAATCAGTCAGAGCAGGCCGAGAGACTAACCTTTAAACTCAGAGGGAGGGAGGGAGGGGGAGGGAGGGCGAGCTTGTTTGTCGTTCAGACAGTAAACAGGAAGCAGCAACAAATACACACAATCATTATTTCACACACACACACACGACTGCAGATAGATACATTTTCTGCACTCTGTGTGTGTGTGTGCATTTTGATATTTATTGGGAAGCAACGGCTCCTTTAACCTCGCCCATCGACCGCCCAGCACTCCCATTAAGGCTGACTGGGATGTCCACAGGGAGAGAGGATGTGAGAGAGTGTGTGTGTGTGTTTGTCTTGGGGAGGAATCTTTAAAAGGCAGTAGGTTGTTGGTTGGAGTGTTTGTACGTGTGACTTCACAGTGTGTGTGTGTGTGTGTGTACAGTGAAGTGTGTTTATTGTGCAGTCAAGCAGCCGGAGCTTTCATTTATCTCATCAGGTCTTTATTTCTTCATATAATACAACATGTTTCTGTAAGTCAAACTCAACCCTCAGCAGCAGCTCACCCAGCGCCGTGCAGCATGTTACCGTGCTAACGTTAGCATGTTGGTAGCATGATTTCTGATGTTGTCCAATGAAAACTCACACAGTAAGTGAACCTGCTTATCCACAACTGGCTGACTTTTCTTCACAGAACTTTCCTGTGGGTTGTACATCTGTCAGACACGCAGCTGTTGTGTTCAGTGTGTAGTGTAATGACAAGCTTTCACTGGGCTGATGATAAACTGAACTGAACAGATGTTAGCCAGCAGGGGGCGCCAGCTGTAACTGTCCCTTAATGCGTCTTCACTCCAACACAAGCGGAGATCAAACGTCATTAGACTAATATTTGGAATGGAGCTGAGGCTGAAGTTTCTCCGCCCGGTCTCTCCGTCACTTCCCCGGGCAGAAGGGACAGGAGTTGTTCCTGCTGGACTGCAGCCACACTCGGATGCAGTCTTTGTGGATAGTGTGGGAGCAGCTGAGTGGGTGGCGGCTCTCTGGATCCACGGGGTTCTGGCACATCAGGCAGAGTTTACGGGCACCGACACCCTGACCTCCACCCGGTGGTGCTGCTGCTGGCCTGACTCTCTGCGGGGGAGGGGTCGGTCTCTGGATCGGGCCTGGGGGTATGGGCCGGCCGATGGGCCCCGGGGCCAACCTCTGGTGCTCTGCCAGCTTGAGGCCGACCTGCTCGATGACCTCCTCCATGGACATGCCAGCTAAGGTGCCGCGGGAGCTCTTCACCTGCTGGAGCAGCGATGTCAGCTGAGCCTTGTTGCATTGTGGGAACCGAGTCCCCAGCTTCTCCAGGACTTTGTCCAGTTTGCCGGCGGGGGCGGAGGTGGCAGCAGCAGCTGTGGGTGGAGGCGGGGAAGGCACTGCAGGGTAGACAGGTTGAAGAGGAGGAGACGGGGAGAGGCTGGGAGGGGGAGTCACCCTCAGCGGCGCTCTGACGTGGTGCCTGAACTGAGGCTGCGGATGGGGAGGCTGGAAGTGGTGTTCGGGTGGCGGCTGGTGGTGTGGCTGGGGGTAGCGCTGACGGTACTGAGGGCGGTGAGGGGGCTGGTACTGTTCCTGGTAATAGTAGGGGTGTCTCTGTGGAGCAGGAGGGGGCACGAACTGTGGCTGAACCAGTGACTGCATCACCTGACTGAGTTTCAGGTCAGCCTGCGGGAGGAGAGAAGAGAGCTGTCACTGAAGCTGCTTCAGGTAACGTGAGCAGCGTATTTCTGCTGTTCCACTGTGAGACATGTAAAATCCTGTCTCACAGCAGAACAAAGCACTGTGTGGAGTTTTGTTGTTCGTGTTTGACCTGTGTCGTTTTAACGCAGCACTGAGGCTGCTCACGCTCACATCTCTGACTCAGGAATCAGCTCATCCTGACTGCTCCTGCAGAGCTGTCAATCAGCGTGCGACATCAGCAACTTTTAAAACTTTTATAATGTCTCACGCGTCTTACCATAGGGACCGGCGGCAGAGTGGGCGCGTTGATCCTGGGGAGGGACTCTAAGTCTCGACCCTGCTGGAGCTGCTGCAGCACCTCTTTGAAGCGGCTCTGGAGCTCGGCCTGGTTCCTCCGGACCAGACCTTCCTTCTTCTCCCACTTCAGCCTCTCATGAGGGTACTGCTGAGGAAACTCCGCCCTGAGAAGGTTCAGGTACTGTGCCACCTGGGACAGGTGAAGACGTGTTCAGTGTCAGAGTCACTGAACATCAGCTGGAAGCTTAAACATGTTGTGATGTCTGTACCTCTCTCAGCCAGGCCTCGATGCGAGTCATGGCGACATCCCTCTGCTTTTCCACAGCAGCGTTCTCATCCTTTAAGGCCAGCAGCTCAGCCTCCTGCACCTCCCTCCTCATCCGCTCCATCTCCTGCCTCAGCTCCTCCAGCTCCTCCTGCCACCTCCGCTGCTCCTCGCTCTGCTCCTCTGTGAGCACCGTCAGCTTCCTCTCGCTCTCCTCCAGCTCCTTGGCCAGCCTGATGGACAGAGGACAGAGGTAAGTATGTCTCCATCAACCCGATAAAACTACAACCACAACTGTTCAGAAGTGGAACAGACAGGAAATGAAAACTTTCTTCATCTGACACTGTTCATCAGTGACTTTAAACATATCTTTGATATTTGCTGCTACTTCTTTTCCTTTGTGTTTGTGGCGTTCACCTGTTCCTCTCCTCCTCCGCTCTGCTCTTCTCTGACGTCATTTCTTGTTTTTTGGCTAAGAAGTTCTTCCTGGCAGCCTTGGAGTTGTTCAGCTGCAGTTTAACGCGCAGAGACTCCAGTTTGTCCAGAAGAGCCTGAAAACACAGTCACAGTCTGATGGTGCAGCACACTCGTGTAATAGTTTCCTGCCTTTGACCACTAAACCGTCAGAGATAAACTGTGTGTGTGTGTCAGCCTCACCTGGTGCTGGCGTGTGGCCTCCTCCTTCTTCTTCTGCAGTAGTTGTTTGTGTCTCAGGTGGGTCACCTCCTGCTCGTCCTGCTTCTTCATCAGACTGTCGTACTGCTCCGACAGGCTGGTGCTGTGCTCAAACATGGCCGACACCTGACTCTCCCAGTCCGGCTCCGTGTTGACGCCTGTCTCTTCCGTGGTGCTGTCCGTCTGCACGGCCTGAACCTTCTGCTGCAGGTCTGGGAAAGGAAAGGAGGAGGGAACTGAGTCAGCAGCAGCAGTGACTAAACGCCAGAGACTGAATAAGGAAAGATTATTTCAGTGGTTTCAAGACTCTGGTCGGGCTCTTCTCCTCAGGAAGCCGCTGAGGCTCATGGGTAACATTTAAAACAAAAACAGGACTCAACAACTGATCTGTCTCACATTTTCTCCCAGAAAGAGATCTGAATATGAGCTTAGAGCAGCAACGAATTGTTGATTAGTAAATTGACAAAAAAATAAATAAATAAAAATTAGTCAACAACTTTTAATAATGGGTTAATCTTTCAGATTATTTTCCAAAGCAAAACAAAGGTTTTTATATGTAAAAAAAATATATGCTCATTTTTCATACACTAAATATTTTGGGGTTTTGGTGTAAAAACAACAGGTCGCTGATGTTTCCTTGACCAAATGATTTAACACTCAATCAAGAAAATGATCAGTAAGTGACTGAATCAGGCTGAGTTAGTTTTAATTACCTTCCACGGTCATGTTCGTTAACTCCAGCTCCAGCTCCTCCACCTCAGACTCCAGCTCAGAGACCAGTTCCTCCACCTCCTCCTCTTCCTCCTCCGGTGTTAGATGCTGGACTTCGTGCTCCTCTCCTCCTAAAGTCATACTCCCAGTTTCCCCGCTAACATCCATGCTAACAACAAAAACGAAACTTAAAGTTAAATCGCGCTCGGTCACGTTTTCTGAGCCGCTCGGGGCGCGTTAGCCAAACAGCTAGTTAGCATCGACAGATGTCACCGTCTCAGCGACAAAACGACATTTAAAATAAAACTTCTTCTTCAGCTTCATTAGCTGCCGTTACAGTCCAGATCACAGGTACCGATAGAGGCTAGCTAACTACACGAAAATAACGGTGTGTCGTTGAATATGATCCGACTGAAACGCTTGATCCACCCAGGCTCCACAATGGGTCCGGCTCAAAGATCGTCTATCTTCAAGTTTTTCAATAAACTTTATTGAATCCGCATCAAGCTCGTCTGGCAAAAGTTAGCATTCATTTGTATTTGTTGATTGTAAACTCCTCCTCAGTTCAAGCACTTCACCTCAGTTTCCTTACTGGTTTCTGTTTTTGGCTACAGTGGAATATTTTTCCAAAAATTAATAAGATAAATGGAGAGATGTTTGGGAAAATGGCGGTACCAGGAAACAGTGTCAGAGTGAGCCCTCACTCTTTCTCCTCCTCTCTGTTTCCCATCAGGACTCCTGTCACATGACAGAACTGGGAAAACCTCCTGACTCCCCGCTCCTCCTCTCCTCCCCTCGCCCCGTCAGTCGACTGTTTTCTCGCTGTCTGTCGGTGTGTGTGTGTGTCGGTTAGCTTCCCCTCAATCAACCGCAGGAACCGCTCGAACATGGCGGACACAGCCAGGGACCCTCCACCGGATCACACGGACTTCAAGGAGCTGGAGGACGCGGAGGACCTGTTCCCGGAGCCGGTCACCACACAGGAGGTGAGGAGGAGGAGGAGATGATGATGAAGGGAGGCCGAGGGGAGCAGTGGAAGGCAGGGCGTGATGCCTCCAGCTGACAACAGATGACAACTTAGAGAAGGGGAACCAGGCAGGGAGGAGACCCTAAAAACGGTTCATTTTTGAATGAGGTTTGGTTTATGTGGAAGCTTCTGTTTTATTCATCGTTGCATTGTCATCATCCAGCAAAACAGCCGTTAAATACATGAAACGTTGTGGATATCAACACTAACGATGGCCTTCCAGGCGACAGTTACTGGAGCCGAGGAGGGTCATGTTTGCACGGATAAAAACGCAGAGTAGGTGTGTTTGCTCTCCGTCAGGTGACAGTCACGCAGGTGTGGGTGATGCATTCAGGACAGACTGGAAAAAACGAGCTGACAACACAAAAGTCGAATTCAGCAGATTAAAATTTCTTCTTTGTTGTGATAATGCGTCAATATGTTTGAACGAATTGAAAACTGGTTAAAGTTTTGAACTTTAATTGGTTCTAGGAATAGTAGTTTTTATGGTTTGAAGAAGAATCCGGCAGGTAGTTGTTTCCTGGCCGTGTTTTAACTCGTTAGGAAGTAAAAAAAACAAACAAACAAACAAAAACACCCAAAGCAACTAAAGGTAACCAAATAACAAAGGCAAACTGTAATTGCAATGCAATTCTGAGTTATTTACTAATAAAACAACACAACAAACTGCAGCCTAAAAAAATGGATTATCAGATTATCATCTATCACACTTTTAATAAAACTGTGTAATAAGATATATTACAGCCTTTACAAAGTTACCTGTGAGACACACAAATGTGTGTGTGATGAAAACGGTTCATTTAACTTTCCCTCAGTGATCAGTGTGTGATTCTCCTGTACTAAAATCAGTATAATGATTAGGTTTCACATTTAAAACCCGAGGTGATCTGAGCATCAGGATGATGCTTCAGCTGCTTCCTCCTGCAGTGAACACAGCAGGACACATTTGTTTTGCTGTGCTAATGTTACTGCGGATGTATGTTGAGCTTAAGGCTCCTGTCTGCCTCAGGCCAGAGTCAAGTTTACAGTCACTCCTCTTGTTTGTGTTAATTTAAAGGAGTAGTTTGACATTTAGGAAAATACCTGTATATGCTCTTTTTCTCCTGAGAGTTAGATGAGAAGTTTGATTCCACTCTGAGTTGAGTTTTAAAGCTACAGGCAGCAGCTGGTTAGCTTAGCTTAGCACAAAGACTGGAAACAGTAGGAAACTGTTAGCCTGGCTCTGTCCAAAAGTGACAATATCTGCTTACCAACACTTCTGAAACTCACAGATTAACAAATTACATATCATTTATTTAATTTGTTCAAAATACAAAATGTAAAAATTCCAACTGGCTGTTTTACAGGGCGTCATGTGCTGGACCGTTTCCTGGCTCTGAGGAGCCGGCAGGAAGTGTGTGATTTAACTTCTCCCCTTGGACGTACACGTATCTTAAACTCGGCGTGTTGTGCTTTTTGTCTGATGTAGGGTCTTTTCAGTCCAAGCAGCATCAGCGAGCCTTCACTTGCCTGGGGACTTGTGACTCGTGCACATTGAAATGGAACCGCTGTCATTTTTCACAGACGATTGTTGGTCGCAAAGAACAGATAAATCTGAGCACTGTGAGGCTGGGTCATGCTCATGCATGGACCGCGAGCATAGAGTTTGTTTTGTTTAGTGAATTGCATCAAAATTGAAGAAAAGAAAACTAAATCATCTTTGAAATCGCAGCTTACGTGTTGCAGATGTGGTGAAACTGGTCCCAGACCTGCTGTACGACTGAAGCAGGACTCTGTTGACAAAGCTGCAGCTTCTTCTGTGAGTCGTGTCGTCTTGTTTCAAACATTGCTTTCACATGGCGTTTCCTAATCTCCCTGATCTTTTAAGTTTCAAGCAGACAGACAGAAAAGAGGAGGAGTGAGACGTCTGTCTGTCAGAATGTCTCTGATTGTCACTTTACAACAGCTTCTTTAAAAAAAAAGAAAAGAATCTGAAACTAACTTCTTCAGCTCAGTAGCAACTTTAGCAGCAGAGTACATACACACACACACAGACACACACGCACACACACACTCACACAGACACACACACACACACACTCACACAGACACACACACACACACACACACACACACACACACACACACACAGAGGCCTGTGTTTTCTCTTTTCGTCATGTCAGCACTCTGGTCTTCATTCCTGGTGATGATTGTCTTCCTTGAGTGTCACAACAGCATTCTTCAATGACCTTTGTGTGTGTGTGTACAGGCCTTTCTAGAGTTGTGTGGTGAGAAACCATGGTTGTGAGGACATGTCTGTCCCTCACAGCTTCGAGGGGCAGTTTGACCGTTGGGACCTGGTGTTCTGGGGTTCAGTTTAGAATCAGGCTTTGGTCGGGATCCATCGTCCTTCAGGAAGGTTCTAGTGTTCAGTTTGTGTTGAAATGTGGGTGATGTGACTATTATTCTGTCCATCCTTACTTTTATAAAAGGGTGCAGGTTGCATCCACATTTTTGTGTGTGTGTGTGTGTGTGTGTGGGTTAGGGTTTTGTGTGTGTGTCAGCATTATTCTTCTCTGACATGAATTTCCTCTGCGAGCGTCCTCGTGTTTTCCTCCGACTGTTTCCTGCAGGTTTCTGTCTTTTTTGTCGTGTACTTTCTGAACAAACTGGACTCGTTTCAGTCGCTGTCCGTCTTATTTTGAGTGCGTCTGCTAGGCATCTTTAATAAAGTCTTTAATACTCTGTCAGATTTACTCTGATTATAGCTGTGATGTGGTTTTGTACATTTCTGATTTGTCCTATTTAAAAACCGTGCATGTTCTCCCTGTGCCTGCGTGGGTGTTCTCCGGGTACTCCGGCTTCCTCCCACAATCCCAAAAACATTCGGTTAATTGGCTGCTCTACATTGCCCCCAGGTGTGAGTGTGTGTGGTTGTCTGTCTTTGCCTGCGATTGACTGGTGACCAGTCCAGGGTGTGCCCCGCCTCTGGCCCGCAGTCAGCTGGGATAGGCTGCGGCTCCCTGCGACCCTGACGGATTAAGCAGTGTAGAAAATGGATGGATGGATGTTTAAAAACTTTCCAATGACCTGAGCAGCATTTGGGCTCCAGGTGAATGTGGACAGACCAGTGCAGGTTTGTGAGGCTGACTCAGAATCACGACGTATCAGCTGCACGCGATTTTTCAACGTCAGAAAAGTTTCAGATATTTTCCATTTTTTATCGTTTACATGTGATTTCAGCTTTTGAAAGATTATTAATGGATGGATAGAGGACTTCTGTGTGTGTGTGTGTGCGTGTGTGCGTGTGTGTGTGTGTGTGTGTGTGTGTGTGTGTGTGTGTGTGTGTGTGTGTGTGTTTCCTCTGACCCCTCTCGGTGTGTTTGCTGAGTAAGGAAGGAGGAAGCTCCTCGTTATCATCACTCACTTCCTCGCCTCTCCCTCCACACACTCCTCCGTCCTCTCCTCTTCCTGCCTCCTCAGCTAAAATCTCTGTCCTGTTCCCGGACTCCAGCTGTGATCGGGGCTCTGAGCCGGTTCAGGTCTGTTCAGGTGTGTTTTTAAAGCGGCAGGTGATGGATCCAGTCACTGACCACGCTTCACCTGAACCTCAGAACGAGACAAGTGTTTGTCTGTTTCATTTAACCATAAATTTACTGTCGACATCTTTGAACTAAACTAAACTCACACTCAGCATTTGTCCATCAAACACAAAACCTTTTTTTAAAGAGTTATATTTTAGCAAAGTAGATTTAAATTATGCTTTAAGTTTATTATTTTATCACCGTCAGATAAACTAAAGGTCCTTTGTATTTTAGACGCCTTCTTACTGAATGTTTCACCTTTGCTGTCAGGTACGTGAGTCACTGCTGTGTAATCATGGTCTCTAGTT
This sequence comes from Toxotes jaculatrix, assembly GCF_017976425.1. Classification (NCBI taxonomy): domain Eukaryota; kingdom Metazoa; phylum Chordata; class Actinopteri; family Toxotidae; genus Toxotes; species Toxotes jaculatrix. The sequence continues at coordinate 1,136,135 of NC_054400.1, forward strand.
TATTATCAGGTTAGAAGACGGAGTGGGGGCAGGCTGGAAAGTCTGAAGGGAAAAGGTGATAAACGAGTTTCAGACTGCAGAGGATTTAAACGACGGCTCCTTCAAAGTGAGATGTAGAAGTTTGAGAAGGTTCAGAGTCTGAAATGTGAGAAGCAGTGAATGAACAAACCAGCTGCTGCATTTTCAAACGCACAACGCACGAGTGCATCTGGTGTAACGAGCCTCCGACGTTTACAGTCGTTTTATCAGAGCTTTGGAACATAAAAGTTCTGCAGCTCATAGAAGTGTGTGTGTGTGTGTGTGTGTGTGTGTGTGTGTGTGTGTGTGTGTGTGTGTGTGTGTGTGTGTGTGTTGTAAAGTTGCAACACACTTTTCCAATGTGACTCAGTAACGGTCGTCTCCTGATGTTGCTGATCTGGGGTCAGACTGTGTCTCTGTAAAACTGTGTCCATGTTTACAGAGTTTCTAACAGCTGCTTCCTCTCTGGAGCTTTTGTGTTGCCGCTGCAGGTTGAATGGCTTCAGTGCTTTGCTGAGAGGCGTCTCAGCGTCTCTGTCTCTGCGCCTCAGCATCTCTGTCTCTGCGCCTCAACGTCTCTGTCTTTGCGCCTCAGCGTCTCTGTCTCTGCCTCAGCGTCTCTGTCTCTGCGCCTCAGCATCTCTGTCTTTGCGCCTCAGCGTCTCTGTCTCTGCCTCAGCGTCTCTGCCTCAGCATCTCTGTCTCTGCGCCTCAGCGTCTCTGTCTCTGCGCCTCAGCGTCTCTGTCTCTGCCTCAGCGTCTCTGCCTCAGCATCTCTGTCTCTGCCTCAGCGTCTCTGTCTCTGCCTCAGCGTCTCTGTCTCTGCGTCTCTGTCTCTGCCTCAGCGTCTCTGTCTCTGTGCCTCAGCGTCTCTGTCTCTGCCTCAGCGTCTCTGTCTCTGTGCCTCAGCGTCTCTGCCTCAGCATCTCTGTCTCTGCCTCAGCGTCTCTGTCTCTGCGTCTCTTTCTCTGCCTCAGCGTCTCTGTCTCTGCGCCTCAGCGTCTCTGTCTCTGCGCCTCAGCGTCTCTGTCTCTGCGCCTCAGCATCTCTGTCTCTGCGCCTCAGCGTCTCTGTCTCTGCCTCAGCGTCTCTGTCTCTGCGCCTCAGCGTCTCTGTCTCTGCCTCAGCATCTCTGTCTCTGCCTCAGCGTCTCTGTCTCTGCGTCTCAGCGTCTCTCTTCAGCCGTTGAGCTGTGTGAACATTAACTCCAGACTCATTCAGTTTTACTTCACATCATCTTTGTGTCATTTAACTGGAACAAAAACCCACAGACTGTGTTTCGTAGTTGTTGGTTTCAGTTTCCAGCTTTGACCTGTTGTATCGGATCACACTGACCCCCCCTCCCCCCCTCTCCCCCCGCCCCTCGGATGTTGCTCACTGCTGGTGTGAAGTGTGAGGTGGTGTGTTTCTGTGGAAGGAGCCGTCGGTGCCTCGCTGCTGCTGATGGATCAGTTTTAGCCTCGGTGTTTCCTCACTGACAGACAGGAAGCTCTGCTGCAGCAGGATGGATGACACACTCTGCTGCAAGCTCTTTTCTTCTTCTTCTTCTGTGGAATATGTCGCGTCTGCACAGCTGCTGCACAGATGTGGCTGCTGCTCTGCTGCCACTTTTCCTCTCAGCTGCTGGAGCAGGCTGAAGGTGGAGGTGCGGTGATGGTGCAGACCTGTGGAAACGTTCTCTTTACTTCTTTTCCTGGACTCTAAGTAAAATATCAGTGACAGAATGTGAGTTCATCAAATCTGGACAAAAGTCAGAAACAACCAAGAATCAATCACAAGATACGCGATCAGTTTATGTTAAACAATAAGAACTGAAGACGAGACGCGTGTCAGAGATGATTTTAAGCACATCAGTCATCACTTTATAAAAGTTTTATTACTTCTTCTAAAAACTGTGTGTGTGTGTGTGTGTGTGTGTGTGTGTGTGTGTGTGTGTGTGTGTGTGTGTGTGTGTGTGTGTGTGTACAGTCAGAACCAGCCAGTCTACCTGCTGAAGACATCAGCACCAACTCAAATGGACCCAAACAAGATTCACTATTTGATGACGACCCCGAGGACCTGTTCGCAGGTACACACACACACACACACACACACACACACACACACACACTCACACTCTCACACACTCACACACACTCACACACACACACACACACTCACACTCACACACTCTCACACACACACACACTCACTAACAGACTGTCTTTTGTGTGTGTGTTGTTGTAGAGGCCACAGAGGAGGTTTCGTTGGACAGTCCAGAGAGAGACGTCCTGCTCTCTGACGGTCCGTCCCCCGCCATCACCCCCATCACCCCTCCCACCTCCGTCATCACCCCTTGCATCGGCCACGCCCACGATGACATGTTCACACACTCCTCCTTCGATGAGGTGACTGCACACACACACACACACACACAGCTTTATTTTTATGAGCGTCCTTTCAGTCGTCTCTTCGTCTCTTTGATTCCTTTTAGCTCGTTTTAGTGTTTTCCAGGACATTTTAGTGACGTGGTGATAAAATATGTTTGTGTTGCTCATCAGGAAGCAAAGCACAGAACTGAACATCTTCCTCTGCTCGCTGCTTCATCTCCTCATCCAGGACGAGAACTCCCACAAAAACACATGAAAACACATTAAAAAACTCTGAGAACAGAAAATTAAAAGGCAGAAAGTTCCCATGAATCACTGGTGGTGGTTGAGGGGGGACAGTTGTGTTCAAACACAAAGGTTCGAGGTCTTCGTGAAGTCCTGATGTGACAGAATAAGACTTTTCCTGCTGCACGTTCAGAGCTGTTTGCTTCCTGTTTTCTGTAGATTGAAGAGGAGGAGGGCGGCGATTCATTCGACATGAACATATCTGTGTCGGACCCGGAGAAAGTGGGTGAGTACACACTGATTTCACAGACGTGTCGTCCTGCCAAGTCCAGCGATGACTGTGAATTCGCTGCTCAGGTGTTTTACTGTTTAAGTCGCATTACATGAGCTAAGACCACGTTTCCCATCAGCCCCCTCTGTTGCAGCTCAGTCACACTGATAGTCATCATACTTCCAAATGATGGTGCTAATGGTTTATTTATGTGAAGAGTCACAGAGCGCCCCCTCCAGGCTCCAGTGTGTCATTACAGGCCATAAAACCAAAGAGCAGGACTGAAGGAACAACACACTGAGGAGGGCGACACCAGGGGGGGATGTGTGTGTGTGTGTGTGTGTGTGTGTGTGTGTGTGTGTGTGTGTGTGTGTGTGTGTGTGTGTGTGTGTGTGTGTGTGTGTGTGTTATTACACACATGATGACTGAACAGGAAGCTCATGTTCAGCAGCGGAGCTGTGAACAGTAAAGAGACAGTAAATAAAACACTCGACTGTCTCTGCAAAAAAAAACACACACACACATGAAACCAGTTCATCCAGTTTGATCTGAGTGTTTCCTGTTCCATCGAACTCTGGGAACATTTGTCTGTTTGGAATATTAATACACATGTGACAATGTTTGTGTGCGTTTCACGGCTTAGTGTCAACACAACACTGTGTGTGTGTGTGTGTGTGTGTGTGTGTGTGTTCCAGGTGATGGGATGAATGCATACATGGCCTACAAAGTGACCATCAAGGTGAGATTCCTCTCTTCATATCTCTTACTGTCCTGATGAAACATAAATATTAGTTCATTTGAATTTTAAAGGAACATATTTAACGTATTAGTGTATTTAATTAAACCCATTGTTTATTTTAAGTAAAATATTTATCTGTGACGTGTTGTGTTTCATTGTGAGCAGATGAAAGCGGCTCAGTATTAACTCAGACTGTATGAGCTCGGGCTGAATCTCTGTGACCATCGCTCTGTTCTGATCCTCTGCTGAACGACAGAACCTTCGCATGTTCTCACTTTGTTTTACTTCCTTCTCTCTCTCTCTCTCTCTCTCTCTCTCTCTCTCTCTCTCTCTCTCTCTCTCTCTCTCTCTGTGGCTCTCGCCCAGACCTCCATGTCTCTGTTTAAGCGTAACGAGTTTTCAGTAAAAAGGCGTTTCAGTGATTTTCTGGGTCTGCACAGTAAACTGGCCTCCAAGTACCTGCACATAGGCTACATCGTCCCCCCTGCACCGGAGAAAAGCATCGTGGGTAAGTGGAACCACTGCCAGAGGTTCAACATAAACGTGAACATAACACAGTGTGTAAAATCTGTCCTGTAAGCTGTCCTCAGAGACAGGTCATTCATATGCATGAGTGTTAATGTTAATTACTTGTGAATGTCCTCGTCCTGCTTGTTAATCAGTCACATTAATGAGCGTCTCCTCGTCTGCAGGGATGACCAAGGTGAAGGTGGGGAAGGAGGACCAGTCGTCCAACGAGTTCGTGGAGAAGAGGAGGTCGGCGCTGGAGAGGTATGACGACCAGAAAATAACCGATACACAAAGAAATACAGCCGAAGGATTTAAAAAGCCTCGCTGTGTGATTGTCCATGCGTTGGATTGTCCACGCGGTGGATTGTCCACGCGTTGGATTGTCCATGCGTTGGATTGTCCAAGCGGTGGATTGTCCATGTTTAAGGCTGGGAGACGGTTTTCAGAGCGATCACCTTCCTCTGAGTCCGTCCGAAGCTGTGAGCTGTGTGTTTTAAATCTGTGGCTGTTTGAGGGGTCAGACCTGGTGTAGGTCTGTGTTAGGGAACGCACACACACACACGTCACACACAGTGTGTATGTATCTGTGTGCATGTGTGTGTCCACGTGTGTGTACAGTCATATAAAGATCAGCCTGGTCAGAGCTTTACAGGCCAAAAGGTTACACACTATTAGATACATCATTATCAAGCACACATGGTGTGTGTGTGTGTGTGTGTGTGTGTGTGTGTGTGTGTGTGTGTGTGTGTGTGTGTGTGTGTGTGTGTGTGTGTGTGTGTGCGCTGAATACTGAGGAGCACAGAGGTGGGTGTAGAGGTGGGCGGGGCTGACATTCTGCTGCCCTTTACTGATGGTGTTTGATTGACAGGAAGGTCAGCCAGTGACAGCTAATGGAGCTCTGAGCTGCAGAACTCCACACTGATGCACGCACACACACACACACACACACACACACACACACACACACACACACACACACACACACACACACACACACACACAGTGTGTCAGGTTAATGAGGACACACTGTACACGAGTGAATAATTTGTCGGACGTTTCCTTTCACTTGTGCTTTGGTTTATAAACGTTATTGTTTTCTCATGTTTGACATGTGACAGATTCTCTGGAATCATCCTGTTGTTGGACGAGTGTTTGGACTCTGACTTAAAGCTAATGTTGTTTTAACAGCGTTTAAAAATAAAAGCCTGGTAAAGTTCAGATGCAGCTTTTATTTTCGGACGGCTGCAGCTTTAGACTGAAGCATCTTTAACAATAATCCTTTTTTATTATCATGTTTTAACAATGGGGAACTTTTAAATACTGAGGAAGGTTAAAAGCAGCGCTGATGAGAAGGCATCATGGGACTGTGTGTTGTGTTTGTGTTTCAGGTATCTGATGAGAACAGTGAAGCATCCTGTCCTGCTGAAGGACCCTGACGTCCTGCAGTTTCTGGAGAGCTCAGACGTAAATAACATTTCACAAGAAGAACACAACATATCTGATCATGTGTTAGACACACCAGCGTCAGGACTTTCTACACACTCAACAAACCTGTTCATTATCAACACACAATCAGATTGAATTGATTTAAAGAGTGAGAAGGAGGAAGCACGCTTTGCTCTGAGCTCTGTGATGGTGACTAACCCGGTGCTCAGGCTGCAGCTGAGAGCAAATTAATGGTCTAGACTTTGAAAATTGAATTTGTATTTTCTGGAAACGTTAACTGTCCCATAAACTGTGACGTGACACTTTACTGCTGCGACTCCGCTGCTTTGAAAATGGAAGACGCAGCTTTGACTGTTCTTAGAAGTTTAGTAGAGGTGGAGCTACAGCAGGGGAAAGGTCAGGAGGTCATAAATACCTGGAGAGCAGAGTTCGAGATGTTTCACTCCGACAGACCAGCTAACAAACTGACTCTCTGTCTCAGTTTTCCAGGCTTTTCTTTTTCCCCACGAGCAGCAAAACGTCCCATCGAGGTCAAACCGGTGAATCTGCGCTCGCTCGCTCGCCGAGCCTCTAAAAACTGCCTCAGGGTTTAAGGGCCTGCGGCGTTTCCTGTTTCCTCACTTTATTGTCCACTCCCACTAAATCCTCTGTAACATTTCATCTTGTCGGCTCAAACTGTCGG
>NC_054400.1:1152394-1172394 GCF_017976425.1 Toxotes jaculatrix
TTTGCACATAAACATGAAACTCAGAACGAACTTTCAGTCAGAATATCTGTGGTTTTATTTCAGTTTGGAACTTGAGCTGTGAAACTGATCCGGAGTCAGTGATGAAGGATGACTGACTGCATCTTCTCTTATTTTGTGTCTTGTACTTCCCGTCACCTGTTCAGTCCGCTCACTTCCCTTCACGCTTTTCAAAACAAGAGCCCTTGTTTGTGTTGCTGTATGATCGCGAGTGAAGGCAACGCTTTTCGTTCCCGCCCTTTCTGAGCCGATGAGAGCAGCGAATGAAGAAACTCTGTCGGGTTCAGTTCACTGCTGCTGCCTGGTGAACGTTCTTTTTTCCACCTGAAAAAGCTTGGTTAATGAAACTGTGGGTTAATAAGAGTGAACTCAGGTAACATTTTCCTCACTGAGTTACTCTTGTACTGATGTATGAGAGTGTGAAAACCTGCAGAGTGAACTGAACCTCGCTGAGTTTCGTCCCAAAGAGGAAACTTTGACGTTTTGAATTTCGGTTTATTAACTGAAGAAACGAAACAACCTGTTAGCATCTTTAGCATTTTTCAGTTTTGGCAGCTTACGACGCTGACATGTTGCTTTCACTGCAGGTGAAGGATTTCCTGTTGAAGGAGACTGAAGTGAAGCTAAAGTTCAGAGAGTCGGAGTGGTTTCAGGTGTGGTGGGAGTGTGTGTCAGGTGACCGTGTGTGTCAGGTGACCGTGTGCGTCAGGTGACCGTGTGCGTCAGGTGACCGTGTGTGTCCGTCCAGAGAGCAGCTTCAGACTGTGAGGATTATCTTTACCAGCTGTTTCTCTTCCTGTTGATCAGTGTGAGGGCTGCAGTTATAATAAAATATTTAGCTTCAGGTTCTACACAATCTTTCCTTGATTTTATATTTGTTGAATTCCAGACACGTTATGTTATGAAAATAAAATCCAACCACCTGAATCTATCACACAATTTCATCTCAGATTAAAGTTGATTTTAAAACTGGAAATAGTTTTGATTTTGATTTTTTTTTTTTTAGTACTCAGCCCTCATCCCCACTGCTCCTCAATCTTAAATCATATAACACTGTGTTGATTGCTACCTTTTGTATTTCGCTCCTTGTTCCATGCAATGTTTGAAAGTTTTTAGTTGATTTGTTTTTATTTTCACTAAGGATGGATTGCTTTATCAGAGCAGATTTTTTAAAACTCTTTTGGTTTGGCGTGACATTCCGCGGCAGAGCAGATGTTTGAGTACTTTAATTATAATAAAGGAATGTATCTCATCCATGGCTGGAGTGGACTTTCATTATTCCAGAGGCTGCAAACTCTTCTTCTGTTAAAAACGTAGGAGGGGACGTTCTGGGGACCTAGCGTAGCCTTCTCCAGAGGCATCACAAAGAGGACTTTTGGGACATAAGGAAAACTTTCCCATGCAGTTCTGTGTAGGTCATATGATAACATAGGACAAGTTCCTTTGATAACAGCTTTGATAACTGACGTCCACAAACAGAACTTCCAGCACTTACAAAGGACGCTCATGTTCCATGGGGGCTAAAGGATTTGGGTGGAACATCAGCAGAACGTCAGCAGATCAGTTCAGGCTTATAGAACTGGAGCGTAGTCTGGCAACAGCTGGAACTGTCAGTTCATTTATGTTTCTGTTATTTTTGGTTCCTGCCCTGAACATGAGGTGCGCTCTACTTCCTGTGGGACACATTTGAGTGGCACGCATGTCAAGAAGACCTTAGACCTTACCTCCATACAGAAGACATCGATTGCTTAAATAGTTGACTGACTGAAAAATGAGACTTTCAGTGTGAAGATTGTGGAGAATCAGCTTCTTTGCTAACGAGCAACCGACGAGGTACGTAACCGGAAAGGTTTGTCAGAGTTAGCTTAGCCAGTTAGCTTGATTTGGTAATGACACACGGTTAAAGTGTTGTTTTCCTCATCAGTTTTCAGGGGTTGGATGGACGTCGATGGAACAAACAGCACCCGAGGAGAAAGAGCAGAGGTCCAGGGATGGAGTCGGGTCGCAGGGCAGTCACCCAGCGACAGCACAGGTGTGCCGGAAGCTCCAGGTACCTTATTCATATGGCTACATAACAGGAAGGCCCTGAGAGGCAACAAAATACTGTTGAGCATCAAACCCCAAGTGTAAAAAAGCAGCAGTGTTAATATAAGTTTTGAGCAGACAGATTAAAAAAAGATGTTTCCTTGATTCTTGAAATGGAAACTCATGATGAGATGTTTTGTGCACAAGATGAACACAGTGTCGGAGGCTCCGTAAGACGCTGAACTCTATCTGTATCTGTATCTAGCTATCTGTATATGCTCTGAACAGTTCAATCATTCCTTCCTGGATCTTTGAACATGTCCGTTATTACAAGCTACAGTTTGTAGCTTGTAATAAAAGCTACAGCACGATCCCGAGCTGCACACCTTTCGTCCTGTCACCTGTCCTCTGTCACTGTAATCACCTGTGTGTTGTGTTGGACGTGTGGCTCTTATCCAGTTTTTTGGTCCAAAGAGTCGTTGTCTGTCAGAATCTGAAAATGACCGTCGCAGGCAGTGAGTGTGTGGAGACTGGAGAAGATTAACACACTGTCAGGAGGCTTCACGTCAGCTCTGCATATACCATACACACACACACACACACACACACACACACACACACTGAGCATATGGGCAGAGTGCTGTCAGAAAGTGGGCTGTGCGTTACTTTGCATTGTGGCTGTCGCAGGATCGACTAACTGTCATATTCAGACTGCAGGGTTCTGTGGAAGACAAACAAACTCACATCTGACTTTATTAAGAGACGCCACAGCTATATTTAGTCCCTGTGTGTGTGTGTGTGTGTGTGTGTGTGTGTGTGTGTGTGAGTGTGAGATACATCAACACACTACAGGCTCATTACAAGTGGAGGAACAAGTACTCTGCACTGATCCATTTGACCCGTTTGAAAGTGCTTGTACTTTTAAACGGATCGAATCAGATCATTTATAAAATCCACAGTTTTAAGTTGTGAAAAGTTTGTGCTGAACTGATGATGATCAGCTGATGTCTTAGAAACACTTCGACTGTTGAGGCGACTCTGAATATAATCTGCCGATGATGAGACCAACGTGGACCGAGTCTGTTGGTGTTGACAGTGTTTGTCAGGAGGACAAACACTGATGTCAGGTGAGCAATGGCGGGAACAGTCCCACATGCCTCTCCACCCAGGATCTCACCAAACCCTGGGCTTTGCTCCCAGGCTTCAGGTTCAAACGACAAACAGTCCTAACTTTATCCACCACACCTTTATCAGACATTTCAGAATTTCCTTCATTTGATTGTTAGTTTCAGATTTATTTTTCGTTTCAGGTGGAAGGTGACAGCGCTTTGCTCTTGTCTGTTAACCTGCAGTACATCCTCTGCCTCAGGTACAGCCCCATGAACAAACAGGCCCATTTATACTCAGCAGCTCGCACGCTGGCCGTGGTCTCCCTGTCTCTTTCAGATTGAGAATAATGTAGGTAAACCTGCATCCTTAACCTCCTGCTATCAGTTTAGCTGAAGAGTAATGGTGCATCCATTTTTCCAGCTTCACCTCCACCTCTAAAATATTCTCTTTGACTCCAGAATAATGCGTCTGCATCTGTTTTCCTGGCTCAGTCTCACCTCTCGCTCTCACATGACTCCAGAATAATGTAGATGTGTTTATTTTTACACTATCCGCCTCGACCCCCGTCGCTATCAGTCTGGCTTTAGAATAATGCAGGCGCATCTGTTCCGCTCGCCCCCCCTAACCCCTCAATTTCCCCGCCACTTCAGGATAATGTAGGTGCATCTATTATCTGCGCTCACACCAGCGCTGCTGTCGCCGACCTGTTTTTAGAATAATGTAGCTGCGTTTACGACCACATGTCCAACCCCCCACCCCCCGAAAGTGCAGCTTCTCTGCTTAAAGCCTCGGATTTTTGCGGAGGTATTTATTATTTCAGCTCATCAGTTACACAAAATCACTGGATGCGCGCAGGTTTCCGCAGCGTCTCCATCGGCCACATTAACTTTCTGCTCTTTTCTCTGGAGACACAAACACAGCGGAGGTGCAGAGAGGAGGAAACAGAAAGCAGCCAGCAGCAGATAACAGTGTTGTTGCAGCGTAACCCCCGGCTTTTATTTATCATATCTCCAAATGGCGGTGTAGCTGTTGTGCTGTGGTCAGGATACAGTGACCTTAGTTGATCAACTACCCCCTCAGCAGCCTGATAAGAGGGCTAATATAACAGCGAGCGAGGGGGGAAGGCGCTACTGTAATTATTTCTGCGCTGTCAGAAGGGGAACGGACCGCGGCCCCCCCACCCCCCGTCCCCCGCCGATTCAAATCTGAGGGGAAACTAAAAAGAAAAGGAGGAGGAGGAGGAGGAGGAGGAAGGGCCACAACAACAACAACAACGCCAGAGAGACAAATATCAGCAGGCCGCCGCGACACGCCTGAAATTGGACCAGTTTGTCATGCACAGGGCTGCCACACACACACACACACACACACACACACACACACACACACACACACACACTGGTGCCAACATGTTTTCAGTTCTCAGTTACACACAAACGTAGCATTAATGAACAGACTTCCTTTAATTCAAATGTTTTACACTGGAGGCTGGAACAGCCACACAGGCTGATGTTATATGTTCAGACACATGAAACTGAGCAAACACACGTTACTGAAATCATAGGAGTCAAACAGCAGACTTCATGTGAACTTCATTAAATATAAGTTCATACACTGTACATCTGCTGGTCTCTGAACTTTGGCTTTTCGTTGGCTGCAGGCAGCTGATCCAGGAAACCGGCTGCAGGTGGAGCAGAGATGGATGGAGAGCGCGCTGCGCTGAGGCCGTCAGGGACCAGGAGCCGGTTTCATTTCTGGAATGAGTGAGCGACACAATTCACACATAAACCAAACGTTCTTGTGAAAATATTGAGAGTTTTTAAATTTGCAGTAGATTTTCACAGGTCTCCAGTTGCTCTTCTCTTTCCTCCCTCCCCTCCCCTCCCCTCCCTCCTTTCATCATGCTTCCATGTATATTCTGTCTCAGGCGTCGTTGCTTCACCATCATTTTGTCCTTTTTCTTCTCCACAGCTCAAACCTCCCGTCCATCAGAAACAATCCCAGTCAGACTTTTCCCAGAACACGTGGAGTTACAGTGTTTTCTCAGCTTCGGTCTTTAAAGCTGTCGGCTTCTGAAACTCCTGAATTCAGAGTTTGTTTGACCTTGAAAACAACAAACCCAAAGCTGCTGTGTAGCTGCAGCAGCTTATAATTGTTAAGAAACCCCCCAAAAAAGTGTCAATTGTGGCTTTTATTGTGAAGCTGGGAGGATGTATGGGTCTGTGTCGCTCGGTGATAGATGACACGATACCCAGCTTTCCTGATTTCGCAAATTTCTATGAAATGTGTCCTGAGTTGGTGAAGGCGAGGAGATAAGAGGCTGGAGGAGGCTCGCCGGCCAATAGGATTCATCCATTTCTGCCTCTTATCTGCTGATAGAAGAGGACCCTCTCTCTCCTCTCTCCACTCCTTCTCTGCCTCCTTTCTCCTTCCCTCCTCTCCTTTCAGCTCCTTTCCTTTCCCTCCTGTTTCCTCCTCACTTCTTCCCTTCTCCACTCTTCTTTCATCTTCCTCTTTTTGTCTCCTCTCCTCGCCTCCTCTCCCTTGTCACACAGTTGATGAGCTCCTTGCTTCCCCGGCTTACATCTAACGTTTGTACAGTTGGTGAATAAACCCAAAGGTTTCTCTCTGTTTGAACGCACCTTTAGCCTTTAACGCTGCTTAGACAGGTCAAAGGTTAACTTTGACAAAAATCTTGGGAACAACCTGGACTGGATCGGTTGTTGCTAAATGTTTGGTTTTACACAGTACACATCCCAGTGGATGAGAAGCAGTAATAGAATTATACCCCTGCAGCCACAGTGACGGTGGATAGGTGGCGTTCTGCGGTTCTTCCTCAGTGTGTTTGGCAGAGCTCAGCTCTGATTCAGTCTGATTTTACTGAAAAACTGGTTCGAGCTGTGTCTAAAAACCTCGGAGGCTCTTCACAGCTTCCGGTAAAACTGCCAGCGCTGCCGTTCGTCCGGCCGAGACACTAGATCTTCTTTAAGACACTTCAAGCCTTTTTTTTCTGCCTTTTTGTTTTTTTTTAAATCCCTTAAAACAACATTGATTGTTTCCCAGAATGACTTTCTGTCGCTGTGGTAATGATTATGCAGATGTGGCACAACCTTTCGTTTGACGGGCGGGTCCCACGGGGAAGGCGGTGACACGGCCACTGTTGCCACGCCGACAGGCGACCGACACGCTCCCCCCCTCGTCCACCCCAACCGACCCTCCTCCTTGTGCTTCGTCTGGCCTTTTCTTGGACGCAGGAGGTGATGGAGGAGCGGGATGCACGGTTTGAACATACTCCGTACGATGTTAACGTAAAGTGAACAGTTCCACATTAACACGTGAAGTTCATCATCAAAATATCAAAACTTCACCCAGAACATCAGATCCAGGTATCATTATGATTATTTCAGAATAAAAGACTAAAAAAGTTGCCAGTGAGTGAAAACGTGAGGGTGAGAGGGAGAAAGGTTTTATCACCTGAACCCTGCAGAGAGTTTTACACCCTGTTCAACTCACAGTGAAACAAACGGACTGAAACTTTCAGTTTATTATTATGATTCTGTTTTATTTCACTCGCATTAAATTCAAAACCTTCATTCAGGAAAAAATATTTGTTTTTGTTTTCTGTACAAAACTATAGAACTTTTTATTACACTTACACTACTAATACAATTATTAATTACTGTTTCACATAACATTAAAAAATCATCAAAACCTTTTCCATTGTATTAAAACCATACAATGGAAAAGTCACACTGAGTTTATATAAAAACCAGAAAATATCATTTTATTTATCTTATATTAATATTATTGTGTAAATATGATAAGAACAATTAGTTAATAAAAACCAATAAATTATTCAAATGTTCTTCCCTCAGTAAATTATAATTATTAAAATTATATTTCAGTGATTCATTTTATAAAGTCTGTAAATTTGTGGTGTGTTGGATTAAAACTGAAAAAAGAAATCTGACTGCATTTTAAATAGATTCAGTGTCACACTGATTTTTTATTTTTTCTCTGTTTCCAGCATGAATCAGAAACGCTTCCTGTCTTTGCGGTTGTTTCCTGCAGTGGAAGGAACCGGAAGCATCTGTGTGACGTCTGATCGCACTAAATTAGAAAAACAGATTTTGTAGAGAAAATATTTCTGAGGTAATTGTGCTCGGATTTGTGACGGAGTAAAACCTCCTATGTCTCCTGGCTCCTCGACCCCGCCCCCCTCCTCCAATGACAGCCCTGCACTGATTTATTCTCTCTGATGATTGGCCGCCTGCCGTCTCACTGACAGCGAACCTTCTTCATCATATCTCCACTTTTCCTCTCCTCCTCCTCTTCTTCGCCAAATCATTTTTCCTTTCATGCTAAGTTTTTTCCGCTCCCTCTGCTCTGCCACTGGATTTTATTTGACAGGAAATATTCCAGGCGAAGTGGCGTGGTTGTAGATCTCGGGCCGTGGCAGACAGAATCGATCGGGCTGATTTGCATACATAAATCTATTGGCTATCTGACACTTGCCAATATTCTGGGCAGCAGGGAGCAGCGGTGCTGAGTCGGCCAGGTCACATTATCATTGGTGATGGAGCTTTGATGAAGTGTGACAGCGCCGCACAGCTGCTGACTGACTGGCTGAGAGACCGCACTGTAAAAAATGGCCCGTCGAGTTTATCACCAGCGAGTGGCTTTTTAAGGACGTGTTTGTCAGTGTGTGTGTATTTATGTACAGTATAGTTTTAGTGTTTTAGTGTTTTCACATTTTGAAATGTTTCGTGGACCTAAAATGCAAAGTGTAAGGGTTCATCCTGTGGAGAGCAGGAATGTAGTGATGACAAAGATCCAGTGAATCATGGGGATGTCTCACTCTGGACCCGAGTGACAGACAGATCAACATCTACAACCAAAGAATAAGAAAACACAGCCAGTGGTTGTGTTTCTGGTTTGTGACCTCTTTATGTGACGTCTGCCTGTGTGTAAAATTCAAACATTACACACAAATATTTTTTATATCAATCAGTTTGTTTTGTGTGTTTTACAGTATGTGTGCACTTATGTGCTTCTGCATCTTTTGAGTGTGTGTGTGTGTGTGTGTGTGTGTGTGTGTGTGTGTGTGTGTGTGTGTGTGTGTGTGTGTGTGTGTGTGAAGCTGTGCAGCTTCCACTTTCTTTGTTTCTGTCGGAGGAAAAGGTCAGAGGAGCAGAGAGAATTAATTGAAGAGTGAGAGAGAGCACAGCTGGCTCTGTTAGACCAACCAGGCCTGTGTGTGTGTGTGTGTGTGTGTGTGTGTGTCTGTGTGTGTGTGTGTGTGTGTGTGGGTATTTATCGATGACACACTTCATTTAGTCCAGTACAGTTCTGATGTACTCGTCCCTTTTACGCTTCTTTTCATTTCTTTCTGTTTTAGTTTCTGTGGTTAAACAATAAACTGGTTATAGTTAGTTCCACGTTCACCAGCTGAAACTAAAGTAACATGTGAGTGGATTCAATTCAATAATTCAAATATAAAACTCGACTTCAGATTCTTGAAGTTCATTTAGCTGCTAATACTTTTTTACTTCAGTAAAACTTTAAATGCATGACTTTAACCTGTGGTGGCGTCTTTTTATAGTGTAGGATTGTTGCCTGTGTGGGTTTGTGTGTGTGTCTGTGTGTGTGTGTGTTTTCCCATGGTTTTTACTGTAATTTCTGTGTACTAATGTGTGTATACTCAGTAGGTGTGTGTTGATGTGTACATGCTCTTGATTGCGGGTATACATCTGTGAGTGTGAGTGTGTGTGTGTGTGTGTGTGTGTGTGTGTGTGTGCGCCTCATTACCTGGCCGTGTTCCCGGTGTTGTGTCGTCGTGGGAACGCACCGTGACAACCCGCTGCTTTCGTATGCAGGAACACAGCGCTGATGGTGGAGCAGAGTTAATAGCTCTTCTGTGGCGCAGCTCTGATCCTTCAACACCCCCACACACACATCACCCCCACCCCCCTCCCCTCCTCCCCTCCCCTCCTCCTCACCGTGATACAAACGCCGAGTGGCACAATTTAATGAAGTTCTGTTCTTTAAAGCAAGTGGCGGTTTGCAGGGATGGAGGGATGGAGGGACGGAGGGATGGAGGGGAGGTATGAGAACCTCTCTGCTCCTTCAGCTCATCTGTTTCTTTGAATAGTTTCCACGAGCCGATCGATGCGTCGGTTTTCTCCTGGCCTTTCAGCGCTGTCACCCGTCATTGAGGGATGCAAATTCACGTCAGAAACTGGTCTGACACTTTTCCTGTTGGGGGCCCAGCGCTGGAAAACGCTGCAGCTCAGCAATAAACGGGGTGAAGGCCTTGTTTCTCAGAAGGCCGACAGACGGAGAGAGAGAGAGACCTTTTCCATCAAAGTTTTCTCTCTCCGTTCTGACAGGACGAGGATGTGAAAGGACACTTGGTAAAGTTCATCTCTTTCTCGACAGAGCAGCAGTAAACATTCACATTAAAAGCTCCAGCAGTTCATGGAGCGTGATCGCTTCATTGCCCTGGAAGTTTTTCACTGTTAAAGTTTCAGCCGTAGCTTCTCTGACTTCTCAGCCATCGCCCATCTGCCATTAACATTCGCCTTTTTATCAACTGTAACCTGAATCTTCCCTAAACTTTAAACAGGTGTTTTTAGTTGGCCAGTCCTGAGCAACTTAACCCAGGTGTGTTTCTGTACTGTAGCTGCCATGACAGACACTGTTGGCACTGGACGTGAAAAGACATTGTCATTGTGGGTTTTGCAGAATAGTCCAACGCTGACGCTCTCGTCGGGCAGATTGCAGAACACAGTGCATTTTTCAGCACCTTGGTTTTCATTCGGTGCTCCTGCTTCTGACACCCGCTGGATATTATATCGGATATTTCTGCAGAGAAAAGCGAGAAAGTCAGAGACGAAAGACAAAATGAGAGAGAAAGACCTTTTGTAGAAAGTTTGCTCAGTAAATCCTGACAGTGAAACCGCTCTCGGTAAAGTTCACCTCCATCCGCAGGAGGATAAAACTGACAAACAACAAATTAGGGAAAAAGTACAAAGGTAAAAAAAAGAGCAAATGAAGAAGAAGAGAGTGAAGAAGATCTCACAGGAAGCACAGTGACTGGCCTCAGATACTCAGCAGATATTTAATTTCATGGCATTTAAGGAACAGTGAAGTCGTCTGTTCCCAGTGCCACTGTGATCGGAGAGAAAACGTTCCACCGCGTTTAACCAAACCCAGAGGTCAGAGATCATAATCTCCCCAGATTCATCTTTAAGCTTTTTCTCTCTTTGTTTTTAATTTGTCTACTTTTCCTTCATCTGTGTTGAAAATGTTCAAAGCTTCGTTGAAAATGTTCTGGTTACTCAGCACGAGTCTCCCCGGGAGACTAAATGTGTAAAGGACATTAGATGGACGACACTTGAGTTTTTAATCCTCAGTATGTCCCAGAAAAATAATCCTTGATTTCTCTGAGAATAAACTATGAGGATGTTGAAATATTGAAGAAACAAACCCCGACTGTCCCAAACTCTTCAAACTGACCCCGTTTACCTCCACAGAAAATCACGCCGCTCTTCCATGGCCTCTTACCTTCTCCGATCCCTCCTGAGCAGAGGAAACAGGATAATGAGAGACGTTTGCTCGGTGTACTTTCCTCCTTTTGACCCACTTTAAAGTTCCTCAGTGCAGTGAAGCTTCCTGAAACCTCAGACCGTGGACTCAGTCTGAGGCAGATGCCACCGAGCTCCTGCTGAAGTTCCTGCTCGTGTTTTTATGGTGTCAGGTGTTCAGAACAACATCTGTGTTTTTTCATCTTCTTCTTCATCTTCTTCTTCTTCTTCTTCTTCTTCTGTTTCTGGCCCAGTTGTTTCACTCTGTCCAGTATATTTAGACTTTATCAGAGAACAGGAAGTTCTCAGCTGGACCGAACACATCAGGGACATCAGTCCATCAGGGACATCTGTCCCTGATGTGTCTGGATCCAGATCGCTGTGTGTCCTCAGCCATCTCTTCCCCTTGTTTTCTGCTCTCTTCCTCCTCTCTCATCTCTTTTCTTTTCATCCCTCCTCTGTTCCTTCTTTCTCATCTCCTCCTCAACACCTCTGTGTTTCTCTCGTTTCTCTCATCCTGACCTCTCTTCTCTCCTGTCCTCGTAAACTTTCTTCACCTCCTCTCCTCTCTTGTCAGCTCATATCCTCTCTTCCTGCCTCCTTCCTCTGCCCTCTTCTCTTTTTGCTCCTGTTTTGATTCATGTCATCTTTTTTCTATTTTTTCATCCCATTCTCCTTCCCTTTCTTCTCCTCTATTGTCACCTTGTCTCCTCTCTCCTTTCTCTCTAAATCATCAGTTCCCTTCCCTTCTTCCCTTCTCATATCATCCCCTCTCCACTTTTCTTTGTTCCTCACCCCTTACCTCTCATTACTTCTCCCTCCTCTTCTTTTTTTCCCTTCTTCCCCCCCTCTGCCTTCGGCTTATTAAGATTTCAAAGATACAAATGGCGGTTTGCTGATTGCTTTCAGGGAATCTGCCTTTAATAATTACAGGTGGAGAAGCTCGGGGTAGCGTCAGCGGGGCAGAGACTAATGGAAAACTAGATTTTTTCACTGAATTAGAGCGAGGGGCGGGGGGATCCATATATTGACAAGCCATCAGCGGGCCACAGATCAGGAGAAGTGCTTCGGACTTGTTGGAGAGGATGGCAGCAAACTAGCTCTGATGCTTTGTGGCATCTCGATATGCTTCCTGCAGCCGCCGCTCGGCTACGAGGATGATCAAACCCGTCTTCATCTCCAGGACCGGACTGTGGAGGGAGGACAGGATGGAGGAGGAGGAGGAGAGTGGAGAGGCCGCTGAGTAAAACTTTTTCATTCTGATGACTCCCTCCTCCTCCTCCTCCTCCTCCTCCTCCTCCTCTTCTCAGTGAGGACCTGAATCAAAATGTAAATGCTGGAGCGTCTGAGGGGAGCCGAGCTCTGGGTCTGCTCGTATTGATTATATGAAGTGAGTCGGAGTCGCTCTGTTCAACAACCAAATGTGTTTTCCCCCGACGCGCTGGGACAGGAATTACCCAGGAGTCCAGCTGCTTTGGCCTCGGTTGCTAATGACGTTTCTGATTTCAGGGCGCACATGCTCGACGAATTCAAAGACTCTCAGTGATTTTCAAGATCCTATTTAATCCTGTTTACTTCAAACTTTAGCATTTTTTTTCTAACATGAAGATTTGCTGGTCAACTGAAAAACAGTCTGACACCTTCTGAATATTTCATCACCCAAGCTTTTGGATTTGTTGAAAGTCGTAATATAATAGTAGAAATATAGATGGATGGATATAAATATGTACTTTATTTGTCCTACAAACGCTATTCTTTTTCTAGTAAAGACGAATTCCAACCTGAAGCCATGGCCATGACCTCTGACCTCTGCGTGGGGGAGGGAAGAGAGCAGGAGGATTTCCCTGTGGAGATCAATGAAGGATCATACCATCAGCTCTTGTTTGCAGGTTTATTAACTCTCAGATTCGAGCTCTGTATCTCATTAATCTGACAGTGACGGTGTCACACAACAAGTCGTCCAAGTGAAAGGACAGAGCATGTTGTTTGGTTTAGGTACAGACAGTGATCGTGGTTTGGGTTAAAATAACAGCTTCGTTAGGGGGAAGAGATTTGGCGTCGTACTTCCTGTGGCTGCTGAAGGTCACGGTCAGGTCAACGGAAATATATGTTTCTGAGTATTCGCTGAAACGACAGATGCTGTAATTATTTGTTTCAGTCGTCTTTGCAGTGTCAGTAGTTAAATTAGTGCAACGAGTGAAAATGATATTTTCAGATGGATGGTTAAACATACCTAAACCAAACCTGAGATGTTTATCTGAGATGCACCGGACAGTTTGTTTACTACATTTCCAAACATTTAGAGAATCAGTTTTTATCAACTTTAGGAAAATGCTCTTCATTTATTTTTTTGTGATTATAATCCTTTTAATTCAAACTCCAGCCTCTCTGTGGCTCCGACCCTCTCTGTGTCTCTGTGACCCAGACCCTCTCTGTGACTCCGACCCTCTCTGTGACTCCGACCCTCTCTGTGACTCTGACCCTCTCTGAGGCTCAGACCCTCTCTGTGACTCCGACCCTCTCTGTGACTCAGACCCTCTCTGTGGGTCTCTGACCCTCTCTGTGACTCCGACCCTCTCTGTGACTCTGACCCTCTCTGTGAATCCGACCCTCTCTGTGACTCCGACCCTCTCTGTGACTCCGACCCTCTCTGTGACTCAGACCCTCTCTGTGACTCCGACCCTCTCTGTGGGTCTGACCCTCTCTGTGGGTCTCAGACCCTCTCTGTGACTCAGACCCTCTCTGTGGGTCAGACCCTCTCTGTGGGTCTCAGACCCTCTCTGTGACTCAGACCCTCTCTGTGGGTCTCAGACCCTCTCTGTGACTCTGACCCTCTCTGTGGGTCAGACCCTCTCTGTGGCTCAGACCCTCTCTCTGACTCCGACCCTCTCTGTGACTCAGACCCTCTCTGTGGCTCAGACCCTCTCTGTGACTCCGACCCTCTCTGTGGCTCCGACCCTCTCTGTGACTCAGACCCTCTCTGTGACTCAGACCCTCTCTGTGAATCTGACCCTCTCTGTGACTCAGACCCTCTCTGTGACTCCGACCCTCTCTGTGGGTCTCAGACCCTCTCTGTGACTCCGACCCTCTCTGTGGGTCTCAGACCCTCTCTGTGACTCCGACCCTCTCTGTGGGTCTCAGACCCTCTCTGTGACTCCGACCCTCTCTGTGAATCTGACCCTCTCTGTGACTCAGACCCTCTCTGTGACTCCGACCCTCTCTGTGGGTCTCAGACCCTCTCTGTGACTCCGACCCTCTCTGTGAATCTGACCCTCTCTGTGACTCAGACCCTCTCTGTGACTCCGACCCTCTCTGTGGGTCTCAGACCCTCTCTGTGGGTCTCAGACCCTCTCTGTGGGTCTCTGACCCTCTCTGTGACTCTGACCCTCTCTGTGACTCAGACCCTTTTTGTGGCTCCGACCCTCTCTGTGACTCTGACCCTCTCTGTGACTCAGACCCTCTCTGTGGGTCTCAGATGGATCTATGGCTGCAGTAAAACCCTTCAGCCTCCATTAAAGCTGTGTTTGCAGAGCAGCAGGCGGTCTGACCTCCTCACAAGTTCATATGTTTTACTGTAAACACTGATGTTAAAGCTCAACTTTAATGCTTTCAGGGGATTTTTTGGTCTGTGTCCCCCAAACGGAAATTAAATTTTCACGCTTGCTGCCGTACAGTAAACACACCACATGCCGGACTCAGAGTTTGTGTATTTTAAAAAGTCCCTGTGAGGTCATTTTGTCGTCTCAGTGTGTGTTGGGGGGTGTTTCCTGCCAAAACTTGATTTTTGTCTCATCTTTTGGGCGGTGTGATGTGTTGTGTTGTGAGCACTGTGTGCTGTAGCGAGGCGATGCTGCTGACTGACCCATCCATCATCGGCTCGTAGTCTCTCTGTTGCTCGCTCCTCAAACTCGGTTTTTGTTTGGAAACCATCCATCATGTTCCTGAGCGTGACACACCGGCCAAAAGACATCCCAACCACGGCTCTGTGTGTGTGTGTGTGTGTGTGTGTGTGTGTGTGTGTGTGTGTGTTCTGGTATGCAGTCATGTATTTGTGCAATGCATTGAAACAACTTTGAAGAAAAATCTGAAACAGCCATAAAGTTGTTCTCAGGATATTTTCACACGGCTGAATCCATCAGGGTGAAGTTAAAGATTCTCGGAAAGAATTTTCTAACTTTTGTCCTGACAGTTTTTTTTAACGTGTGTTTAATCCTAAGACCCCAAAGTTCCTACATTTACCAAAAATGTCTGAAAAAGGCTGAATTTTGAGTAATTTTCTCTAAATAAAGAAACTCATTCACAGGAAGTTTACAGCAGCCGTCACAGCTGACCCACACAGTACGAACTCAGTACGAACTCAGTACGAACATTCGCCAGAGTAGCTGGAGGGACACGAGCCCTGTGTGGCCATCAGATTTGTAATCTGGATACAGAGACGTGTGGCTCAGTGTAAATGAACGTATGTCGAATCGAATCTGGACTCTACAGCCGCCCTGCCTGCACGTGTCAGGCTGATACTGTTCATTCGGTAACGTTTTCTCACAGTGACAGAAAATGTGCAGTAAATGCACTAACATTAAAAAGCAGCCTGTTTTCTAACATTGATGTTTACAGGTGAATCTCAGGTGAGTCTGAAGCTGAGGAAGAAACTGAATTTTAAACTCAGAGACATTAATTTACAACAAGCAGCAGAAACACAGACGCTGTGATTAGTTTTTTACCGGAGGACAGGCCAGACCTCTTTATCTAGGTCTCTCTCTCTCTCTCTCTCTCTCTCTCTCTCTCTCTCTCTCTCTAACGTTGGCCTGCTTCCCGTACATCTGTGGACTCAAAGCTACAAATGACGTGATTATGATATATCATGTAACAGAGAAAGTCTCTTTGTTTCACTGTAAAAGAAAGAAATCAATACTGGGGCGGTGCGGAGCCTTGAGGGGCCACAGCGTCTCCTCTGGACTGACCAGGTAAGGGTTAGGCCCGGCCGGGGGTTTGGCGTTCTCAGAAATGCTGATTCTACATTTAGCCTGACAGTGATGCATGCCTCCGCCTCGGCGTCCGGTTAGCCCGGTACCTGAGGGTCCAGCCGAGGAAGATCAGCTGCAGACCAGGACGGGGTTAAGGATGGAGGAGGAGCAGAGGGGGAGGCCAGAAACCTGGGGCTTATTTTTAGAAGCAGCAGAGTCTGGGAGGGAGGAAAGATGGAGGAGACAGAGCGAGTATTTTTTATGAGGGTGGGAGACGAGGGAGTTGAACAGAGAGAGAGAAGAAACTGAGATAATTCTGTGAGAGGAAGAGGAGATGTTTTCAGAGTCCTGAGGAGTCAAGATTTCAAAAGATCATATGCAGCAATGTTGGTTTTCTTTATTTTGACAGTAAATAAGTGAGAGTCTGCACCAATCCATGTTCTCACAGATTTTATTACACAAAGTTTTCTGAAACTTAAAAGTTGTTTTTGGTTTTTTTGCCTGTGTCCACAGGTTTTCATCACACAGCGAACACGTGTACATGTATGGACAGTGGGACCATCAGCCACCGGGGTTCCCATCATGCCTTCTCACTTTGAAGCTGGTCCATGAACTTCTGCCCTCAAACCCAGTTCACGGTGAGTCCATCTTAACTATCTCTCACAGTGAGTGTGTTAAATATTTCACCAGCAAAGGGCTCACAGGTGAGTCAGTCACTCACCTGTGGGCGACACCTGAGAACCATTCTTCTCACCTAAATGTGAATGGACACCATGAAAACCTTGCTGTATGAGTTCCCAGCAGCTTTATGGAGGTTCATCTCCAACGGTCGTCAGAGAAAGAAAGAGTTTACACGTGTCGGTCATGAAGATCCACTCGTGCGCGGTGTCCCGTGGCGTCTTCTCATCGGTTTGTTTTTCATCCTCAGACTCAGATTAATCCTGAGTTTGGATTCTGTGCTGGTGAGGCTCCTGCAGATGGCGCTGTGTTTGGTCGGTCTGAGAGAAGTAAAAACCTCAGGAGGTGTAGGGTTCTTTATCCCTGCCTCGCCCCCACCCCTGCCACACACACACACACACACGCACACACACACACACACTCTCTCTCTCATGTTGACCTTCGACCTCTGACCTCTCAGTGGAGCGTGTCGAGAGTCATCATTAGACTGGTGTGCAGCCTGTGGGAGACATCCCGCACGCTCTGATCAGACTCTGTGGACACTCGGATGCTGCTCTGACTGTTCTGTAGTTCAGCGGCTGCTCTGGAACTCGTGCAGCTGAGATTTCATCTTTCTTTGAACATCTCTGACTTTCATTTCATTTCCATCTGTTCAGAAATGTGAGCTGCTCTAACGGCAGCTGAGAGCAGTTTATTTTCAGTGTGACACACAGCAGGTCCCTGCAAACATCGTCTGTAAGAACCTTCAGAAACCATTTCAGATCAAACAAACAAACGTGGCTTATGTGACCGACTCAGATCCTCCACCTCCATGGAGAAGATGGAGTCAGGTTTAGACACAAAACCCAGTTGGTTAAAGTTTGAGGAACATTCTGGTTCTGCCGTGGTCTAACCCTCACCCTGCTTCTTCAGCTTTTTTTATGCGCAGCGACGGATTGTTAGCAGCACATCGGCTGCACTCATTTTCAGTTTGACCTCCAACCAAGGTGCTTTAGATGGTGTGTTGGTTCTGTGGCCGTCAGACCTCCACCCCTCCAGATCACAGCTGTTAGAGAAGATAGAAAAGATGCTCATCAGCATCTCCCAAAGCCCCAGAGCAGAGGAGCTCAGTCAGGTTGTCTCATCTTAGTCCTGTCTTCTTAAATGGGGACAGACACTTTATACTTTGCAATGCAAAGATTTGTGAAGCATTTCAGATATGATGGTTTACAGTTGTGTAGTGTGCTTCCTTGTGAGAGTGACGTGGACAAGAAAACAATGCTGACAGAAAATCTGTTTGGAAAATAACAACAACAACAACAAAAGTAGGATTTGTGAAGGAGGCTGAGCTGCTGGCAGACTGTGCAGCTGGCCACAAGTTAAAAATAAGGCTGAGGTCCGAACAGGGAGCGTGTAAATCCTCAGACAGGATGGATGTAGCTGTCGTTATTGCTGTTGTTGTTGTTGTGTCCACCATTCCTTATAGAGACAATGGTGTTAATGAGCCTCACATATCAACCATGGCACACTCCATCCTGTGTGTGTGTGTGTGTGTGTGTGTGTGTGTGTGTGTGTGTGTGTGTGTGTGTGTGTGTGTGTGTGTGTGTGTGTGTGTGTGTGTGTGCAGCTCAGACTAATCCACACTCACTGAGACAGAACCAGCTCAGAGCTCAGCTTCAGGCCGAGACAACACGAGTAAATACAAGTAACACAAAATGTCATTTTCTGGATTTATAATCATTCTTATCATCTACCAAATTATTCATTCTGATTACTTTACAGAGTTAATGATAATAAAAAGTCACGTACATGGCTGCATCATTACAAACTCACCCACTGCTCACCTGTCCAACGAAAGACTCCTGATACGTTTTGATAAACATTATTATTCAGATTAAAAATTGAAATTCATTCATTTCTCATTCGGTGAATCCTCAGGCAGGTACGGGGCCGGAGGTGGGCGGGGCTTCGCTGTGCGTTTGCTGTCTGTCAGTGGCAGGATGTGGTAGAAATTCTCTGTTGGAGAGTCAGGCTCAGGTTTGCCATCTGTCAGCTCTGATGGCCTGGTTATCGATCCAACGCCGGGGTCACACCGGGAGCCTGACCCCACACGTCACCACCTGACACACACACACACACACACACACACGCACGCACACGCACACAGGGGCAAGTTTAGGTATGTGACAGTAATGTGACAGTCATTTTCTGAGTGTGATGGCTGTCAGTGTCAGCCTACTGAGCAACCTTTCTATCCTCCGACCCGACCCAGATCAGATCCTCTGAAAGGTCAAAGATGAAAAAAAATTATGAATTTAATGTTTAAAAAATGACCAATAAGGAGAAAATTCAATGAACTGCAGGATTTCAGGGCTGGATGTTAGTGTTAGTTACTGTGTTAGTTACCGTGTTAGTTACCGTGTTAGTTACTGTGTTAGTTACCGTGTTAGTTACCGTGTTAGTTACCGTGTTAGTTACCGTGTTAGTTACCGTGTTAGTTACCGTGTTACTTACTGTGTTAGTTACCATGGTAGTTACTGTGTTAGTTACCATGGTAGTTACTGTGTTAGTTACTGTGTTAGTTACCGTGTTAGTTACTGTGTTAGTTACCGTGTTACCAGTAGATGAACCTGAAAACCTGAAATAAAAATAATCCTTATTTGCAGTTGTTATGTTTAAATAAAGAATTTGTACCTGAGAATGTCCCAGGTAATATCTTGTCACTGATGTGAGTTTCCTCATATTCTCAGATGAATCCCTCAGAGTTTGAAACGCCTCCACCCGCCTGCAGCCAGCCGTCAGGGTTCGATCCAGACTTTGAAAAACAGTTAAGCAGATCAAACGCCCCCCCTCCTGCGGCGCAGAGGTCCAGCAGAGGAAGCAGCAAACAGGAGCACATTGAACTGGAATCACTTTAATGAGCAGAAAAGCTGTTTTTTTTGCTTCTCCTCGTTTACCTTCAGCAGCAGCTCATCTGTTCGGATTAAACTGCGTCGACAGTGAGAAGGTACGCCGTCCTTTTCCCTCCCGTCCTCTGAGCTCCGTGTGCTTCCAGAGCCGAGCGTCGCGGGTTCGATCCCTGCACTGTTTCTTCTGTCCATCCCTGTCGAAGGAAGCGAGGCTCCAGGGCTGACCTCTGACCTCCGACCCCTCTGCTGGAATCTCTACCTGTATGAGGTACGCTCTGTTTCACTTTAACCCCGGGACACTAAAACTAAATAACTATGAAATATATAATGTTATTGGCTCTAATGGAGGACGACCTTCCATTTTCCAACATGTGTTTTTTGGGACAAAGACTTGTTGAGGACAGGACACAGACTGACCCTCGTCCTGTTGGGACATCCTCATCAACAAAGCCTTTTGAAAACAACGCACATGTAGGACAGAAATAATATTAAAACTACTGATCAACACTGATTTAACTGACTTACCTCAAAGCTGAAACACTGCACTGAAAACAGAGCAGGACACAAACATTACCCAGTGAAACCAGCAGCAAACTGGAACTGGAGCTCCCCCCCCCCCCACCCCCCCCCAACCCCTACCACCAACCCTGAGAACCAAAACCACCCAGTGATAAACACACAGGACAGAAGCTGTGAGCACTGAAACCAGTGATGAGAACTGGAAATAAAAT